>NW_017306315.1:2875860-2908342 GCF_000935625.1 Nanorana parkeri
TATATATAATGAACGATAAAATTATGACTCAAACTAATGCCGTAATTTGGGTGCAAACATTACAGCGGAGTTATAAGTGGGATTGTGTGACGACATGTGGAGTGTTCCAGTGTATTGGCATTGATGGATTATACACTGAGTGGCCAGATTATTATGACCACCTGACGTTTGTAGGCAAACTAGCTATAATATGGCGCTGAAGTGGCTAGAGGGCCAGACCATTATATATAGGGAAGCGGGTTGTTTACCACGACAGTAGAAGTGATTTGTTTCTGAAGATACGGGGAAACAACGCGATTTAACAGCCTTTGAACGTGGGATGATTGTTGGCGCTCGGAGCGAGTATCAGCAAAACAGCAGAATTCGTTAAATGTTCAAGAGCAGCTGTTGTTAAAGTGTTTAAAGACTGGACTGTCAGCCGAAAATCTGGGTCTGATTGTGCGAATTGTGGCCGTCAGCGACTTGGACATACTTGGACAGACAAAGACTCCATGGAACTCCCATTCCCTATAACTAACCTTTTATTATCAGTGTTGGGGAACATGAAGGTCCATGTTATGCTTGTGATCAAGAAATCACCATCGGCAGAATCGCTATTGAGGGCACAGCAGGCAGGTGAAACACTAACCCGCTTGCATGTGCCACTCTCCCGCTGGCAACATAGATTCTGCTGCTATTTCAGCAGTGAGGGTGCGATGCCTCATCCAGCCAAAACAGGAACGCCAAATATAAAGCAGGTGACAGTTCTACCTGCACATTTTAGCAGAAACAGGCCAGCAACTGGATCCAAAATGTAACATGGGCCAAAGTCCAGAGGTGCATTCTATGAACACATGGTCACATGAACCTTGTTTCTTTATTTAGTATAGGTGAAACATTTCATCAGCAGTGAAAGGAAACATGTTGGCCAACAAACATCTCACAACCCTACAGAGAACATTATAGAGAACGTGAGCATAGGACATCTCTCTTCGTGCATATGAATCCATACCTGATAGTTTTGGAAGTTGCTTGTTTTCGATACCCTGGGAACCAGAGATGAAATCTTGTAGATGTCATTAAGAAGTCCTTCAATTAAATCATATAAGCCATCACTAGCACCAAGGTCCAAAGAGGGTCTAAACACCATGTCTGGGATTACAAGATCCAATTGGACTTCAAACAATGGGGTGGGGCCGGCTTTAGCATCTGGAAAGAGACAGAAAAGGCTGATGGTGGCTACAAGGGGAACAACTGTTGACAAAAAAATATAAATTGGAAGCATCAGCTATTCAAAGCACGGTAGAAAATGGAAGCAAAAACATCTGCTCTGGAGACCATTGGTACATCCCGCTTGCTCACCATCTCGGGTGGACTTTATTTTTTATCACAGACAAGTCAGCAGAAGTGAAACTCCATTACTGGGGTGGAGGGGTGCCAAGCGGAGACCTTCATCAGGGAGGATTCACACAAATGGAGTCTCCGATAAATATAAGATGTCATTGGGAGAGTCACCTAACCTGCATCCACCCAATCCCTCTCCACTCTATCCAAAACTAAAGTTTTGGCTTCAGTTGCACTTTAATGATGTATTAATGATTACAGAGTTGCTGTCAGGAACCGGATCTGAACCCAGGGCCTCTGCTGCAACTGGCAGTAGTTCTACCTGCTGATCCAACTTAGAACCCTGGATAGCACCTTGCCTGATCTCCTGTGTAATCCTCAGTTAAACCTAGTTTCTGCTGAACTCTGAACTCCTTGCTCCTCCCTTAAACTTCCTATTTAAGCCATGCCTCTGCACTTCCTGTTTGCCAGATTATTGTGCTCCTGCTAATATCTTGCTTCCTGCTCCCTCTGTGATACAATCTGCTCATACTGGTACCCGTGTACCGACCTTTGCCTGCTGATTCACCGACTACTCTCATCGTCTTCTGCTTCATACCTGATACCTTTGGCTACTGACCTCGGCTTGTTCGCTGACTACGCTTCTACCTGCTCCTATACTACTACCGTCTGCTTGTGTACCAAACCCGGCCTGTTATACCACGAATTTGCCTGCTGTTCCATCTACTGGACTCTGAGCCTGATCCCAGATCGTGACAGTTGCACTAATTTGTGTCTTTTATATCTGTTTGAAGTTCAGTTTAAACTCTGCGTACCCAAATTATCCAGGATAAACTTTAGGGAGCACTCAATGGCGTTGAAGAACCCACCGAGCACCATTTCATCGATATAATCCTGGTATGCTTTCCAGACATCGGAATCCTGGTCTGCGGAGAAGAGTTCCATGTTTTCCTGAAAAACAAGAGCGCGGCTGATTGCAAGTCTACGGGAAGGGACGCGCAGTTCTACCTCCGCATCCCCCCGCGGATATAAATACAGCTTCTATTTTCAGCGAAAATGTAAAAATGAAAAATGAATGGCTGGGGGGATGCCGAGCACTATGTATCCTCTGCTGAAAATCAGCCTTTCATTATTTTTTACAGCCTTCGACAAAAATTACACAGGTAAGGTTGACCAGGTTCATTTAATTGAATTTTATACTTCGCATCGTTCCCCCCGTCCCCAGATCGGGGGAATAGATGTTCTGTACTCCTGCGGGGAGCCCGAATCTTTAATATGTTCAGATTTCTGCTAATGTTTTCCGAGGTGTTTTGGGGAAGGGGGTGGGGGAATCAGACAGCGGTAGGTTTAAATGGCCCCACGTGAGCATTTCCTTAGCGCATTCCGAGACGGCTTTTCTGTAATCAGCAGAGCCGTTTAATTAAAACAGACAAATTCATTGTTAATATACTTCAGGATTGATAGAAAACCTATTGAACTTTTTCAGTGAGGCGGCGCAAAGGGCAACGAGGCTGTGCGAAGAGCAGAAACACAGATTAACCAATCGGACACTTTTAAATGGTTGCTGACCTCACTGCCTGATAAAGATCATCGTGCCAAATCCCGGACATGCCCCCACGCAGAACACTGTATGAAAACGGAGAACAGCCCACCCACATGACCGGATAATGAGGCTGGACTAAGGGTGTGACAACATGCACAGGAAGTGTAATATTTTGAGGTTACTATTTATCCTTTGGCAAACGAACAAACAAGGCTTCAGAGTGTTCCACTATTGCTTCTGATTAGCATTTCCGTGGCCAGAGGTCATTGAAGCCCGATGCCCAAACAAAATTTAGCAATGTTAGCATTCATCACTTGACTTCAGGGGCGTCCCGAGGCCGGGTGTCACCCAGAGTGGGGACCGGGTGACACCCCGAAGTGACATCATCCTGTATGCGCGTGACATCATCGCGCACACGCAGTAGTCTAATTGACGCCTGCCGGCGGCCATCTTAGTTATGGACGCCGGCAGAGAGAGGAGGGGACGTTCACCCGGCGGGATGAGGTATGCCACCGGGTCCCCTCCTCTCTCCTGACACTGTCGGGCTCTCGGTCAATAACAGAGTGCCCGACTTTTTAGAGGGGGTGACACCGAAATGACTTGCAGTCATTCTGGTGTCACCCCTCCAATGGTGTCACCCAGGTGCGGGCCGCACCCCCTCTTGACGCCACTGTTTTATTATAATTATGACTAATTTATCACTGTGACAGTGAGGTCTGAGAACTAGAAATGCGCACAGGAGCACATTCCTAGTTCTCTTTTACACTGTTAAAGGGTCTTGTGCCTTAGGACTTAAAAGTGTGTATCACGGTCATGAAATAGTGTGGAAGTGTATGTAAACCCTAACAACAAATTTGGCTCGGTAAGCAGGGATCTCCTGCTGTGGTGTTAGGGGCTGGTTTCAGACGGCTGTCACTGCCCATGCCTTGTACCTTGAGCAGTTGGTGAATCTTGTTTCCAGATTCCCTGATCAGGTTGTATCGTTTCTCCAGGCGTTCATTACGGTCATCCAGATTAAGCAAAGTGTCTCTCTTCCCGTCTTTCCGCTCAAAGATTGGCAGCACCCAGGATTTCATAACGGCCTGGATCTCATCAACGTTGTCCCTGGCTTTCTGGACCCGGCGCTCCAGGTCATGGACGCTATCTCTGATTTGCTGGACGTAATCCCAGACACCTTCAAAAGGACAGAGACAGAGCGTTATGTCTAAGCTGGATGACTATAGGACTTGTGTATAGACGTGTGCAAAAAAGGAAGTCTTCCCGTTTCCTAAATCATTAGATTTCCCCCTTTTATCCCCCCAAACTGCACTTGATATGGGAAAGAGAGAATATTAGTCTTTACAGATAACAAAAACTTAATGCCCAGTAGAACCCTGTGTTACTGCATTGCTGTAATGTAGCCAATAATAAATACACTGCTCTTTTGGGTGTCTTTTAGTACCTATGCGCTGCAGCAAAGGTTAAAAAATGTTGTGCTGGCAGCACCTTAGAGGGATGGACCACTGTCCTCAAACACAGGCAGCAGCCCAGATCTCAAGTGGTCTGACACTCCCCCCTGCACACTACTCTAATCAGCGGCACTGTTCAGGGAGCAAGTACGCTGTTGGTTGGAGCAGTGTGCATGGGGGCTGTTGCTTGTGTGAGAGCAAAGGTCTGACTTTCCAATTCACTGTCAACACAGGGTATTTTAACCCTTGGAGCACTTAGGAACTAAATAAAAAAAAACAACTAAAAGAGCTGGGTATGTATTAATGTATATGCAGTGTTCAGTTGGGCTTTAAACCCTATCCTTGGCTAAAAAAAGTACCCTTGCAATGGGGCTATGCCTGCACTGCAAGGGTTATCTGCTCTTATGTCTAGGGGTATTCTGAAGAGGACTTAGTTACATAATCCTCACTCCCCCAGTGGTGGACACTCGCCTCTCTCCCCTCCACTCTGACTTTGTCCCGCAGGTGTCCATACATATAAAGCAGGATTATAGGCCCTGCACTGATTGCCATAAGCGGGTATCAGGTAAGGTCCCCTAGACCAAAATGAGCAGTCAACCCTTGCAGTATGGAGATTGCCTCTCTGCAATTTTAAGGTTTTAAGACTCGTTGATATGTATCTGGAAGTACTGCTACTATAATCCCCCAAATGTGTAACAACCCTTGATGGCCACAGTATTGGTCACATGGTTTCTGCAAAAGATGACTTCTGATTGGTTCTGATGGGTTACTGCACACATGACACCATCACTGCTTTACAGAATAAACCAAACGTTTCATAGAACAAAAACCAGTACCAATAGCTTTCCAGTTCAAGGTCTCTTCTGCAGGCTTCAGGCGGACATCGATCTCCTTCAGCTGGCCCTCCACCAGAGGGAATTCCACCTCCAGGACGGTGCTGATCACCTTGTTGTACCAGTTGGTGGTAAGCTCCAGGTTGGCAGTGTACTGTCTATAGGATTCCTTAGATGAGAAGATGTCCTCGGCTTCTTTAGGGATGGTCTCCATACGAAGCGTTTGGAGGTATCTCACTTCACGGAGCACAGAAACCAGCTGTAACGGCACAGATAACCAGGATGTGATTGGTATACAAAAGGGATTGGTTAATGTCTTCCTAAACCCAAAAACAAACATGTAATATCTTGCAGTTTATCATTCGTTTTCAACTGGTAATCGTGCAAATCACACACTTCCTGTCCTAGCATGACAATGCTCACTCATTGTACCGTAGGAGTGGTAATCTGCAATGGATTACATTTTTGTTCTTAGGTGTAGATATCCTATAAGGTGTGTCACATTGCCACCAAACTGCTCCAGAAGGTGTTGATGCAGTACATCTGAAAGTGGATTGTTATCTCCTTATAGTATGACAGAGGTAGAGAGATGTACAAAGCTATGCTGCTCCTCAAATGATATTTAAAAATGGGACAAGATACTGCACTACGTCCTGGAATATGGCAAATGAAAACAAAAACTATAACTTCTAAAGAAAAGTTCCATAAACATTCTTGCCCAGAAAACAATAGCCAGTAGGGTCTCCAAAACCAAACCCATTATACGTCCAATTTCTTCAAAGCTGGTTCTGACTATTGCATCACGTATGGTGGAAATGTACAAAGAACAAAAAGCTAGGAGAAGAAGTCTGTTCAGCTGGTTTGCTCCTCTGGGGCACTTCTCATTATATGGGTAATATAGTTTTAAAGTAATTTTGTGGCCAGGCTATGGACAAGTACACAATTTGACCAACAATTTGTGGACACCTGACCATTACACCTATATGAGCATTATGGACATCCCATTCCAAAACCAGGTGCATCAAACAAAAGAACAGAGCCATGCAATCATCATTGATGAACATTGGCATACAAGGACATTTTAGACCCTTGGTTCTCAAATTGTGGCTCGTGACCCAAAAGTGGGTCGCGACCCCGTTTGTAGTGGGTTGCCACAAGCCTTTTACTTTTCTAGATGAGAGGCCCCTCTGCCTCCCCCTGGCGCAGCACTGTCAGTCCTCGTGACCAAGCAGCCATTCAAAATATGCTGCCCAGTGCCGAGTGTCAGTTGGGGTGGGATGGGGCTATGGCCGTGAGAGAGCTCCATCCATACGTGCATTGCTTACAGCTCCCTCACGTATCCTATAGAGGTGCCATGGTGACATCACATTCTAGCTCCCGGCACCTCTACAGGGCAGGCAAGGGAGCTATACAAGCGATGCACATATGGATGGAGCTCTGTCACAGCAGAGCAGCCCACACCGGACCCCAGGCTGAGGATCCACTCCAGTTCAGGTAGGGAGACTGAGAGGATCTTAAAACAAATACAATAAATAAAAAATGTTTTGGAGTGTGTATGTGAGAATGTCTGTGAGTGTATGAGATTGTCTCTGGTTGTGTGTGTCTGTCAGTGTTTTTGAGGGTCTGTTCACACTAGTACAGTGCATTCATCGCATAGTACCATGCGATTAATGCACTGTACCACGCAATCGCACCTACTGTGCATTCTGGTGTGGGAGGTGTGTTGTGTTGCCATTTATTTGAATGGTACCCCAAAAGCACCTCCCACCCACTGTTCGTACTCCCCCGCACCAGAACGCACAGTACCCTAATGCCATGCGTTCTATTGCAGTGCGACTTGGGTCGCGACTTAATGACTAAGGACAAATGTGGGTCCTGAGGTCACACAGGTTGAGAACCACTGCTTTAGACTATTGAGTGCTTCCAATGCTTTATAACCCCCCTGAACACTTTTGGAATGATTGCAAGTCAGGACTTCTCCTCCAACATCAACACATGACCTCGCAAATGCCCTTTCGGCTGAATGAGCACAGAGTCTTCCCAGAAGGGTGGAGGATGTTATAGCGACCCCATATTAATGCCCATGGTCTTGGAATGGGATGTCCAAGAAGCTCATATTAGGTGTGATGGTCAGGTGTTCACAAACTTCCACCCAGTAATAAAGCTGTTGATACACTTTTCTAAAAGTTCCTCCTTTGTTCTTTTGCAGAATGTTCTGGTCATTAGGGAACGGGAAACCAACAGTGATTATAATATATTGGACGAGCTTTGTCAGTGTGGAACCCATGGATACAACTCCACCACAATGTTGGTAATTCTTCAGATTGCCTTTCCTTCCAGTCTCCCAGTAACTGAGAGAGTTTTGTCTCCCAGCTTTCCCATAACCCCCCCCCAGTTTTGCTTCTTTTCATTGGCAATTATATTGTTTCAGTTTTCATGGCCACAACAATGTAGAAACTAAAGCAAATGTATTGTATGCTGTTTTAGAGTCTTTTTGCCTTCTTTTTATGCTTTTTTTAGCTTTTTAGCTCAGTTTCCTCCACTAAATAAGAAATGAAGCCAGGTAGTTATTGCACATAAATTGTATATTGTCCGCCCAGCACACCTGCATCTCTTAGGTATCATAAATGACATTATAAACACACCAGACTGTTTTATTGTCTTATTTCATTTTATGCCAGAAAATTATCTGCCATTAGGTATAAATTGCCAATCTCACCTACGCTGTGCAAATGGATCAAACTAATGAAGCGTTACCAGACTATAAACTCATATATGGAGGTAGAATTTCTGCAAAATTTGAGAGTGGTGAGAATTGCCCCTTGAGGTTGTGACTAGTGATGGGCCGAACCCCCATGTTTGGTTCGAATTCGAACTTTAGAACATGGAAAAAAGAAGTCGTCCCTGGAAAAGCACCTTGTCCACGCACAGATGGGGACAAGGTCCTCTTCCCCACAAGCCCTGGGGCGTAGGTTGTGGGGGTGCAGGCAGGGGGCTTCTTCACATCAGGCCACCCCTTTAATAAAGTGCACCCAGATGCGCCCCCCTTTGTGAATGAATAAGGGGTACTTGTACTCCTACCCATTCACTAAAGGGTTCAAATAAATTGTAAATAAAAAGAACAGACTTCCCAAAAATCCTGTATTAGAAAAAAAAAAACAAAAGACAAGTTTTTGACAATTCCTTTATTGTAAAGAAGGAAAAAAATAAAAAATTGACGTAATCCAGCGTCAATCACGACGTCCAGCGTGGTCGACGACGAATCGATGAAATAAAACAATAAAAAATAAATAGAAATAATATTTTTTTTTAAATGACGACCGCCGTCCCGTCTGCTTGCGACGAACACCTGCCGCAGAATGGCATTTTGACAGATGCCGTCAACATATAAACAATTGGGCGGAGCTAGCAGTGACTGCTAGCTCTGCCCAACTGTTTACAGTTGTACAACATCTGACAGGCAAGCCATGATTGGGCAAAGTCACCATGACTTTGCCCAATCATGGCTCTTAGAGTACTAGGCCCTGATTGGGCAAAGTCTTGCACCTGACCTGTGGTCAGGTGCAAGGCTTTAGCCAATCAGGACTCACAAGGCACTGTACTGTGCACAGTGCTTTGCGTGGAGCTCGGTGGCCGAACAACCCGCTGAACGCCCTGATAGTTCATGTGTTTGCCGAACACATGAACTGCCGATGTTCAAGTTGAACTCATGCTGGACTCGAACATCGAGCCCATCCCAAGTTGTGACCAACATCACAGGTTGCATGGAGGTAGAGGTAGACCTTTATATGTATGCAGATTTGAGAGTTGTCACTTTACTTACAATGTAAAGCTTTAAAAGTGCAACTTCAAACAAATATTTCATTAAACTTAATGTAGAGCCGAAACTTTTCTCTTTTGATTAGGGTAGGGGAGAATTAGAACTCCCCCGCCATCAGGTTTTTATTGCTCAGAATTGTTGTGATGGTAAGGAGCGCTGGATTGGTCAATAGGTTCTATATGGCCATGGTTTTTATATGGGAGTTATTTTTGACAGCTCTAGTTTTCTAGAACTGCTGTAGATATTCCTAAGAGCAGGGGTAGGTAAACTCCGGCCATCCAGCTGTGGTGAAACTACAAGTCCCATGAGGCATTGCAAGGCTGACAGTCACAGGCCTGACTCCCAGAGGCAGATGCATGATGGGATTTGTAGCGAAAAGTTAGAGGAGCAGTCCAAAAGTACAGCGCTCTCTTGGGGGGGGTAGGTGTTAGCGTGGGGGTAATGAGTATTGATTGGCGTGCTGGTTCCTGTTAGTGCGGACCGGGGTGCCCAACTAGTATAGCAGAAGAAACAAAAATGGGAGGGGAAGTGCCACAGCCAAGCGAAAACCTATGACAGGCTGGACGTCCACTTTGCGGAAAACTCCGATGGGTTGGTATTGTTTTGGAATGATGGTGTGACGGATGGGCAGGTTGATGAAGACTGGTCCTTCTCGCGTTGGATGTTGGTGTTGATCGATGAGAGGGTAAAAAACGGTGATACAGGTGAGTGAGTGTAGGAAATTAAATCACGCGTGCGATATGTAGAAACTCACCAAAAGGTTAAAAAAAAGATGCGGCGTCTACGACAGGCGTACAGGTGGGAAGATCTTGGGATGTTGTCCAGATGTTGGTCGCAGTATTCGTGGTGATGCGGCTGTCCGTGATCCTTGATGGTGGGCTAGTAAAGCTCTGAGAGGTTAATGGTGATGCGATGGCATGGACGGGAGTGGAGGCGGGATGATGGTAAGATGCTGATGTCCAGATAATGGAAGGGATCCTAAGGCAGGCGTGATTCAAATAGATTCAGATGGTTGCAGGTTAAAGTGTAAGATGAAAGAGGGGAGACAGGAAACCGTCTCATAGGGCAACGTGCCTAGAGGGGCAAAGGAGCGGCGGGCAGGAGGAGGGCGTTCTAATCTCCAAATGATCAAGTGGGAAAGGGTGGGGGAGACAAGGGGGCTGCCGTCCTGTGTCAGCGGACGGCTGATGCGCAATGGCTGTGATACTGAGTGCAACGGTCGACGCGCGATACCTCTTGCTCGGGGTGAGGCATTCCCCAGCCCCGCCGAAGCACCGCCTCCTGTTGCCTGAAGCCCCTTTCCCAGCCAAACCTAGCCCTGCCTCCAGCTAGTGTAAAGGAGGGAGGGAGGAGACAGGGAGGAGCCAATGTATATGTCGTCTTGTGTAAAATCAATAGCAAAAACAGCAAACTACTAATAAACCTATAAAAGAGAAGCACACGTCACCCTCACATATCAGCATCTAAGGGTGTGCGGGAAATGACCCATCGTGTGTATGGAACTCACCGCGGCTCTTTGGGGGTTTTTTGGCCGCTCTGTACAATCCTGTTTTGTGTTATTGAACATTTCAAGCCAACACGTGCTTAAAGAGGACCTGTCAGTGACTCTACAAGTCTGCATGAATATATTCCGGACCTGTCACAATATACAGCAACAGTATTTTTCAGGAAAGGTCCGCCTTTTATTATTAAAAAGCCGTCCTTGAGCTAAAGTCAGTGATTTTGGCTAGGCTGGGATTATGTCATCGGTCTGCTGTAGGTAGGAGGAAGCATTTCCTCAGTCTCCCCTCCCCTAGTGATCAGTCTGCTGCAGGCAAGAGGAATCATTTCCTCAGTCTCCCCTCCCCAGTGATCAGTCTGCAGCAGGCAAGAGGAAGCATTTCCTCAGCCTCCCCTCCCCTGTGATCAGTCTGCTGCAGGCAGGAGGACGTATTTCCACATTCTCCCCTCCCTCAGTGATCAGTCTGCTGCAGGCAAGAGGAATCATTTCCTCAGCCTCCCCTCCCCAGTGATCAGTCTGCTGCAGGCAGGAGGACGTATTTCCACATTCTCCCCTCCCTCAGTGATCAGTCTGCTGCAGGCAAGAGGAAGCAATTCCTCAGTCTCCCCTCCCCCAGTTATCAGTCTGCTGCAGGCAGGAGGACGTATTTCCACATTCTCCCCTCCCCCAGTGATCAGCCGCTGCAGGCAAGAGGAAGCAATTCCTCAGTCTCCCCTCCCCAGTGAAACTTTCTTTAGCAAATAGAGAAATGAAAGTATCTTTACATCTTGTGCTGTCCCGTGAACTACTATAGCAAATGATAGGATTTGATGTCTGAGAATTATCTATGCATTCCGCGGTACCGTTCCCATCCCTTTACCTGCGGGTCGAAGTTGACGCTGATTAGTTTTAAGGGCTCATCCCGCGTGATGAGAGGTCGCATGAGATTGTACTGGGACTTCTCTGAAACTGTCTTACACCATTCCATGTACAGCTTATCTGTGTACCTGAAAGAAGAATGGAGCTATCAGACCAACACGCAATACTCGCTAAGTTTACATTCCGATCCAAATTAATCAATACGGATATTTATTCCATCGCCACAGCAATTACAAAGCTAAAGGATGGTTTCACTCTCCTCAATGGGTCCCTGGTACGCTTTTATCATGGCTTTGTGGGAGGGGCAGAGACATAAACTACTGGGGGGAATCTTACCATTGTGGGAGGGGCAGAGACATAAACTACTGGGGGGAATCTTACCATTGTGGGAGGGGCAGAGACCCAAACTACTGGAGGAAATCTCACCATTGTGGGAGGGGCAGAGACACAAACTACTGGGGGAAATCTCACCATTGTGGGAGGGGCAGAGACACAAACTACTGGAGGAAATCTCACCATTGTGGGAGGGGCAGAGACACAAACTACTGGAGGAAATCTCACCATTGTGGGAGGGGCAGAGACACAAACTACTAGGGAAATTTCCACATTATGGGAGGGGTTTCATGTGACTAATGGGAGCTGCCCTTTTTATGAGTCGTATTTGTCCTTATTATAGGGCCTATGCTGAACACTGAAATGCACTCTCAATGTACTGCTAGGAGCTCATACAGTAATCAGTTTGGTCAGAATACCCTTATTAGCTGTACTGCAAAAATCAGATGATCTATGCACTAAGAAGAGTGCACATACATGAATTAACACGGACATCATGGCCTGTGCAGAATATTGAGAGTCTTTCGTTCTGCACAGAGTAAAGTTTATTAATTAAACTCCCGTCGATGTTCAGATGTGACAGAATCCAGTTTACTAGCCCCACCAGCCGTCATCCCGCAGAATAATCTGAAGTTTACAGATTGGCCCCACAGATGCCGGCTATTGGAATTCTGCGTCTGGTCATTGATCTGGAGAGGTAATTAAAATTTTTCATCCCCCCTGCTCACAGCCCAATTAACAAGATGCTCTTATTTCAAGGCTTTGACTTCACAGGAGTCTCCGGAGGACACTGCGGGCCTTTGTAGCCTTCCAATTAAAGCTGATAAACTGCCCTTTGTGCTCACATGCTGGAAAAGAGCGGAGAGCCTCCGGTGTGTGCCGGCGCTGTGTACACCGACGTGTTTGCTGGGCAAGGAGCAGATGCCGAGCCAATGCACCAAGAATCACGGGTGTGCAGGAGCCCGGGCAACATAGATGTCGTCATGTATGGAAGAACGATGAACATCACGGCCACATACACAGCAGGCTGCAATATTATGTTTGAAGCGACACGTGTCCAACACGTGGCAAACGTGCAAACCACCTGCACCCTGTCCTACGTCAATGGGCATTAGTGGCCCAACATTCTCTACTCTCCCCAGGCTGTACATGGACAGCGATAAAATCCTAATGAACGAATCTGGGACTGAATGGCCAGGAGGCACTTGTCCAAATACAAATTTATTCCAATTCAAAATCAGCTGGAAGACCGTGCAAGAGATTTGAACAAATTTTGGAGGACAACATTCGCCCCTTTCATTAAGGCTCACACAGCCATTAGAGTAACATAGGCAACACTGATGGCTGTGTGAAGTGATCTCCTCTGTGTGTGCGCCATGATGAAGGGGGTGAGTGTTCCTCGAAAAGTGTTGGCTCTCTTGAATGCCAAATGTGTACCCATCGCACTCCTGACCGAATAATAATACCCTTAGAGTCGGGTGGGTGCCAAAGTGACTCCACATTCTGTTTGCCTGGAGAAGGAACCGCTGTTCCGAAACGTCGCTATATGATGTGATAGCAATCGAGTCAATAAAACGTTTTTGACTTGAAATACTATTGGAGTGCGAGTGACTTTATACATATACTTGGCTCTCTTGAGTGGTCACCCACCTTTTACATTGGTATTAATTTGCATCTGAACTATTAACTCATAGTGTGTGACGTGCGGTACCTCATATTCCGGGTGAGGCATTCCCCCACCCCGCCCCCTGCCGGCTGAAGCCACGCCCCGCAGGATGAAGCCCTGTCCCTAACCCCACCCCAAGCTAGTGTGAAGGAGGAAGGGAGGAGACAGGGAGGAGCCTCCCTGTCACTCACTAACTACCTGTCAAAAGCCGGATGCAGCGCTGCCTGTAATTAACAGTCAGCACTTCATCCATGACAGGTGACACAGCGGGGAGGCTTTCCCTGCTGTGTAACCTGTTAGATGCCGAACTGAATGGAGAAAAAGCTGTCAGCTTCAGACTTGAAGCTGACAGCTTTTTCCTCCACAATTCTAGGTGAGGCGTTGCCTCACTTGCCTCCCCTGACCGCACGTCCCTGGTGTGTGACACTTCAATCTCAAATTAAATACGTGCGATACAAACAAATGGTAACTGTGGGAATCTTTTGGTGTGTAGAAGCTGCCAGACCAGAATGCAGACACTCTGTACAAGCAGCACTGGTATACTATTGGATATTACTAATAGAACAATTCCAAGGTTTCAGCGCTACTCCTCTACAGAGATCCACTTCAAGAAACATCTGCCAGAATGCTGACAATATGAATATGGATCTTACTTGTCAAGCAGAGCCATCATCTCCTCATACTTCAGCGTCATTGTTGTACCTTCACCTGATTCCATGCACCTGCAAGAAGAAAGTTCCCATTTACTTAGAGCACGTCAAGAGATAACAGACTCCAAATGACACAGCCAATGGGTAATGATATGGCTCCAGTACTGCCACACTGCAGGTGACGACACCGTGTCTGTAGCTCTGGTCTGTGGCCCACACACTGTACACCTACGGCTTCTCGGTTACAGACATCGGCATGAGGGGAGGTGTTTGTAGTACTAGCAGACTTCCTGTACTAGGGTGGAAAGAAGCTCCTCCTCCATAAATACAGTATCATGAATAAGCATTGTCAACCTAAGAATGGAAGTGTGTTACTGGTGGGATCACCAGGTGAAAAAGAAAAACCCTTGAAAAAAAAGAGAGAGCGGATGCAACCAAATCATCTAAGAGAAGGATGCAATTTTCTCTGTCTGCAGATTCCCCCAACTTAAATTCCATACAAGCAGAATACTCCACTTCCTAATACACTGATGCGTTTCATCCCTCGTTAACAGAGCATGGGCAGAGAATCATACAACTCTAGGAGGAAGCCCCAATAGGATGGGTGAAACGTGCCAGTTTTGAATAACTGCAGACATGAGGGAGTGTGGCCTTTCTTTTGGACTTATCTGTGTGCTTGTGGCCATGGCATCAATAGCCATGAAGTGTTGGGGGGGGGCGGTTGCTGGTGGTGCACACTAACCCGGGGGGTAGGGGGTTTGAACTTTGCATCATCTGGCAACCAGCGACGTCACTGGTTGCCAGGAGCTAAACGGGACACCAGCCAGAGCGTCCGAAGTTGCTAAGTGCTGGGCCTGGACATGTGTATGGCCCTTAAGGCCGTGACACACTGCACGCGAAGCCGTGCAGAGCGAAGCAAAACTATCCGGCACGGAGCTTTGCGTGCAGTGTGTGAGCTGACTGCAGTCAGATGATTGACTGCAACTTCAGCCAATCGGCTCGTCCGTAACAACCAGCCAGCTGTCGCATACCGACGCGCTGGTTTATTTGCGCGAGCCGATTGGCTGAAGTTGGAATTGTTGATCTCGGCACGCTCAGCTCCGCGAGCTCTCACCAGCTGAGGTGCCCAGGAGAAAATGACATGACACACTGCTCGCAAAGGCAGCACGCCACCGCTCCGCGCTGCTTTGCCTGCAGTGTGTCACGGCCTTTATACATCTCCCAGCCCAGCTCTTAGCAACCTGGGATGCTCTGGCTAAAAAGGGGGCAGCAGGCACACTGCAAACATTGCGCAACAGAGCGGCCATGCGGCTCTGCCTGCTGCCCCCCCATGTAACCCAAAGAGATGCCACCTGAGGCAATAGCCTCACGCTGCCTCATTATGCCTCCTGGCTTGTGGGCAGAGATGGGGCCCAGAGATCACACTAGGGGCTGGACATCTGGGGCTGACAGGGAGTTTGTAAGCAGTCTCATGAGATGCCAACACCACATTGAAGGGCTCGAAAGCTAGCAACATATTATATTCTTGCTCTTGGGTTTGGACATTCAATCCTTCGATATCCAGGACTCAGCCAGCCTTAGAAGCTGTAGCCTTACTTTGAGGTGTTGAGGGAAGGCCCAGCTTCCCAGTAAAGTGAATGGCCCATGTCACATTGGCAATTTCGTAGCAGCGATGTGTATCTGCTATACAATTGGTCTCCTCAATGTTTTTGATGCTAGAAAAAAAAATGAATCACAAGTCAATAAAAGGTCTATAGCACAGAAGCTCCAACGGATTTGGAGACCAGTCACTAGACAATGACTATTTGCAGGGTTTGGAAGCTACAAAACAGCCGGCCCAATGCAGCTGCTGATGACCGTGGCGCACCAGTGATTGGTAGCGGTGTAGAAGAACACTGGAGTCAGTTATAGCAGCAAATCTGTATTCAGCTACAACACGCCAGAGAAAACAAGCTGAGAGATCTGTACCTGCTGCATCTCCCTGCTACAAAGTCATCGGTCCTGAAACAAAACATTAGTCATTCTATAAAATAAAACAAACCGACTTCATCTGTGCAAAATCTGACAACACCGAGCAGCACTAAATAACTGCCGTGTCCTCTCTAGCGTAGCGACGTTTACTCGTCTGCCTGTCCATAAACAGGGCGATATGAAGAGGACTCACGGGTGTGTGATGTGCCGGAAGTTGCTGTAAGGGATTTGCAGTCTCTCTCTCAGTTCATTGGCCCAGTTCAGGTTACCAGCCACCAGCGGCATATTCGTATGTATGTGATGATATCCTGTGAGCAAGGAGAAGGTTATGCGTGGGTCTGGAACATTTTACACCTTTTTGTAATGAGAGATATATCATTGTGGACACGGAGCTGAATGTACCTTGCTCCACGTCTTCCATCATGTGATGGTCAAAGATGGCCTTCGCGTCGTCCAGCTCCTGGTCAAACATGGAAACAAGCAGGGGGTACTTATCAAACGCATCCTGCGCTATCAGCGGACGGTCCAGGAGACTTCCGAACATATCCACCAGCTGGAAAGAAAAGCACACAGACTATGAGACCCTCTTGTTCATAACAATTGTACAAGATGTTATGTACATTCTATAAACCTCCCCCCGCCCCCGACCACATGACAGGAGAGCAAATCTCAATTTACTTAGGCATAGAACTCTGAATTTTGGCAAATCTTGCTTAGGAGATTTAATGTGGCCAATTCACCAGCTGTGCATTTTTTAACAGGTTTGATATCTACCTGATTGTTATTTTCTTATACATTGGCCTAGTCACGTTTTTTTGATCCCATTCCATCATAGCCAGAATTACGGAAATATAAAAAGATTTTTGTTCTCGTAGTTCAAAACAAACCAGACCAGTATGTGTATTTGCTTTTAACCTTACCTGGACTGTTTTAATGACTATTTACAATGGGGCTGTATTAAAAGTTTCGGGCTTTCCAGGCTCTGCCAAGTATTGTTTATGGCCAGCCTCATTAGCAGGTTGTGCAGACCCTAAACCAAGCAGGACTTATGATATTGCTAGAGGTCTTATGACCTTCTGTTAATAGAGTCTAAGGGCGATTTATAATGGCCTGCTGTGTGCCTAGAACTGATTGTTTAATCTGATTGTTTTGAAGCTTACTTGCACACTGTGGAGAAATGAGGATGGTACTGTGTTCACTACAACTCCCCATATTCTTCCCACTAATTGGGAATCATCAGACCTCATTATCAACAAATAAGCATTGACACGAGGTAAAATAAGAGGCTGTGTATGTGTGTTAGTGTGCGTTGCCCTTCATGGTCAATGGTTCCCCAATGTGTACGCAGACTTAGAAAGTGCCCCTGCCCCTCAGCATGCCAATTGTAATAAAGAACACATGTCCTGCCTTGTTGGGAAGTAAAATGGTTATTTCAATATGGGTTTTTTTTGGTCCTTGGATGCATTGAAAGTGAACTCAATGTACTGTATGTCAACAAGAAGGAGCACAAATGCCCTAAGGGTGCCCCCTCTCCTCCACCCAAGAAGGTTGGGAAAAATATCGCAGACCTATAAAAAAAAAATGGAGTTAATTCCGGTATTTCAGTGACCATTTTAAGGTTTTTTAAAAAGCTACAGGTTAGATAACAAGGCTACTAGTGCGCAGGGTTGTAACTACGAATCATGGGACCCCATAGCAAAATTTTGATAAGGGCTCCCCCCGGCTAACTCTTGCAGTGTCCACTGAGGACAGACAACAGGAGAATGGTCAGCATAGTCAGTACCTACAAGGGAGCAGAGCTGGGGATAAACGTTATAGTCTTAGTAGCAAAAATAATACTAACCATAATTATATTTATATGAGTGCTAGGACAGCGCTAGGCAAAGCTTCTCATTGCACGGAGGGTGGGGGTGGAGGGGGGAGCTGAGGTATGACTGTAGCTCTTCTATATGAAAAGTTATGTTTCCCTTTAAGCCTGCCAAAAAAAAACATATATGTCGAAGATATTTGTGGTTGACACTTTAAAATATGCAATTGCAGAGAACAGAATAAAACATACCACAGAGTTATGTCTAAAACATCCATTCTGAAGTTTATTGCGGTGCATTACGTTTTGATATATAGGATAAGAAAGGAGGTGATGTAGCAATGATGTATGCAGGTCTAGCGAATGGGATATTGTAACTCTATTAAAGGTTAGCAGATATCCTGAAGTTGCGAGACTAAAGGAGAGGTGAGAGTGCTCGTGTGCGAAATCTCAGTCTTTTCTCAAAATGGATATATAGTTCCTTTATACATAAACAAATGCTCTTTTACCTAAAGTGACACTAAATTCAGGAGTTAAAGTGACATTAAACCCTCAGATTTTTTAACATAAACCAATACTGTAATGTGCGCCTTACTGTAATCCACGTTAGTTTCCCTTCTCTTTGCTGCTCTTCCTTTTAAATCCTCATCTCTTCTCATGCCTGGGGAGAACTTCCCTTTGCAGCTGAGTGCCTCTTCCTGTAGTGCTGGCTCAGGTTGTGAACCTTCAAGTCCCCCAATGCTGTTAATAGTGAAGGGACTTGAATGTATTTTTAGGACTTCGAGGAGAACTATGGGGTCAGTGTTTTCCCCCATAGTTCTCCTTAGGGTAACGGGAGGACACAAACTAGCGTCCTCCCATCACCCTAGGCTCAGTATATAGGGAGCTACAGCTCGCGGTATACTGAGAAGCTGCAGCCGGAGAGGATCCCGACGTAGATGCCGGGATCCGCCCAGCTGCGTGACTGACAGCGGGCTCTGCCTATCTAGAGGCAGAGCCAACTTTACCCGCCCCCTTCCCCATCCGTTCCGCCAGTCAGCGCTGGCAGATCGGAGCGGGGAGAGGGGAATCCAGCCCCTCCCCCTGTCACGGCAGAGAGCCATGGCAGGATCGAGAGGTGAGCGAACGCCGGAATGTGTTCGCTCACCTCCCGATCTACTGAGCCGACCTGTGACAGTCTCATTGTCACAGGTCGGCTAGAACTATGAGGTGAGTGAAAAGCACTCCCCTCATAGTTCTCCTTTAACTCCTGAGTTTAGTGTCACTTCAATATGAACATCATGGAGGATTTCTCTTTCACGTGTTACACCACTGCTTGAGCAGAATCAGAGTCTGTGGAGAGAGGCATTTATATGGCATTAGACATCTGCTACATGATTATACCTGTCCTTCCTCGAGGACGTGCTACATACCCTGAAGGAGTGCTCCAGGCCTGAGGTGTCATCGAACGCCAGGCAGAACAAGGTGCCCAGACGTCTGTCCATGTCCTGAACGCTCATCTGAAAATCCGCGACGTCCTCTTCAAACTCCTAACGAGGTGAAACAACATGAGGGTCAGTGAGAGTAAAAAGCACACAACTTGTCAGAACTAAACTCCGCCGCAACATCCAGAAGCCTGTAAGATGACCACAGACAATGTGGTCCAATGTGTACAGTCTGAACGTTCTGCCTGTCTGTCCACCTTGGGGAGTGTAGGGGATAATGAATGAATGAATGATCGCCATATTCATGATGACGTTTTCGTTGAACAGATCTTTCCTCTGAACAAGTAGGGATTGGATAGTAAGTGATGTGCACCCCACACATGGCCAATTACACGCAGATTGGGCTACAGCCAATGGTCCATTTCAATTGTTTTTTTACAAGGTATCACCTCCTGCATATCCTGCAGATTGTCATCAAATGTCTATGGCCGCCATTACTCTTAAAGCGTTTGTCCAGCCTTTTTTTAGTTTTGAACGGAGTAGAACCCCTTTCAGGTTTCCACTGCTATGCGGGGCTGGGTTAGAAAGACTTCCCCTTGCTTTCTGTGATTGAAGTTTCATTAGACAGGAAGTAAGACGAAATATCTGACGGGACGCAGACGAAAGTAAAAAGATAGGAGACAGAAGAAGGAGAGCTCCACAACAATCGTCTCCATCAGGTGGATACATTATTATGGAATTCAGGAGCCAGTCTGTCCAATACGGGAGTCGGGAGGATTTTTAGCAGCCAGCCCTATTGACAATAACCACAGAAAACCTCAAACTTCGGGTGCCAGCTGTACATAGAGCATTGGCCACCTGGCTCCTGGAATTTGTCCATCCCTGGTCTAAAGTCTGAAAGCATTTACGCCAATGTAGAAGAAGCCAAAACATGGTCGCTGTACTCATCAGGGCTAGAAACGGCACAATTAATTTAAATTAAAAGAGAACTTTTAGGTAAGTGTTCCCCATAGTTCTCTTAAGGGTCACGGGAGGACATGTACTAGCCTCCTTCCGTGACCCGAAGCTCAGTATATCGTGAGCTACCGCTCTCTATATAATGAGACCGCAGCAGCCGGGACGGATCCCGACATTACTGTCGAGATCCACCCAGTTGCGTGAGTGACAGCCGGCTCTGCCTATCGAGAGGCAGAGCCAGCTGTGCCCGCCCCCTCCCCCGTCCGGTCCGCCAGTCAGCGCTGGAGGATCGGAGAGGGGAGGGGGGAATCCCTGCAGGGAGCCGTGACTGACAGTCATGGCTCTCTACAGGGAGATGATCGAGAAGTGATCTCGGCGCGTAGGTGTTTGCTCACGTCCCGATCTATTGAGCCGACCTGTGACAGTTTCATTGTCACACGTCGGCTCGAACTATGAGGATGAGTGGAAATCTCTCACCTCATACTTCTCCTTTAAATATGCAAAAGAGACAATCAGTTTCATAAGAAGAAACTCTGAGGAAGGATAAAAAAGATCACTGTGCTAGTTGTATGACAAAGCTAATGATCGGGTGAGGAGGATCCATGCCGGGACAATGTGTACCTGTGTGCTATAATGCATTTTTCAGTAAAGCTTGAGGAGTGCGACCAGACTTTTTGTCTGTGAATAACTGCGGATGCTAGAGCAAAACGGGCTCGGCCGGTGCCTCTAGTGCTGCTGTGAAAGTAGCAGTGATATTGGGCTACGGAAGGTAGAGATCACTGTGCTGCTTCACCTTTCACTGTCCAGTCACTGGCTGGGGGCATGTCCAGGATGGCCTGGAAGTGGGTTGAATATGGAAGGTAGAGATCACTGTGCTGCTTCTCCTTTCACTGTCCAGTCACTGGATGGGGGCATGTCCAGGATGGCCTGGAAGTGGGTTGAATATGGAAGGTAGAGATCACTGTGCTGCTTCTCCTTTCACTGGCTGGGGGCATGTCCAGGATGGCCTGGAAGTGGGTTGAATATGGAAGGTAGAGATCACTGTGCTGCTTCTCCTTTCACTGTCCAGTCACTGGCTGGGGGCATGTCCAGGATGGCCTGGAAGTGGGTTGAATATGGAAGGTAGAGATCACTGTGCTGCTTCTCCTTTCACTGTCCAGTCACTGGCTGGGGGCATGTCCAGGATGGCCTGGAAGTGGGTTGAATATGGAAGGTAGATATCACTGTGCTGCTTCACCTTTCACTGTCCAGTCACTGGCTGGAAGCATGTCCAGGTTGACCTGGAAGTGGGTTGAATATGGAACGTAGATATCACTGTGCTGCTTCTCCTTTCACTGTCCAGTCACTGCCCTGGGGGCATGTCCGGGATGACCTGGAAGTGGGTTGAATATGGAAGGTAGATATCACTGTGCTGCTTCACCTTTCACTGTCCAGTCACTGGCTGGAAGCATGTCCAGGTTGACCTGGAAGTGGGTTGAATATGGAACGTAGATATCACTGTGCTGCTTCTCCTTTCACTGTCCAGTCACTGCCCTGGGGGCATGTCCGGGATGGCCTGGAAGTGGGTTGAATATGGAAGGTAGATATCACTGTGCTGATTCACCTTTCACTGTCCAGTCACTGCCCTGGGGGCATGTCCGGGATGACCTGGAAGTGGGTTGAATATGGAAGGTAGATATCACTGTGCTGATTCACCTTTCACTGTCCAGTCACTGCCCTGGGGGCATGTCCGGGATGACCTGGAAGTGGGTTGAATGATGCTGACCATCAGACTGAGGCCATCTGGTGGCAGAAAAAAAGTACTGCAGGGAAAAATCTCTGGACTAAAGGTGAATAAGGTTTGTGTCTTCGTCTTTTAATGGGGCTATTCATTTTTATCTCCTTATTGTTGGCTGGTGTTCTTCTTAAAACATCTACAAAAATACAGCCTGGCAGATCTACTATTCCTAGCCAGAATGCTTGCTGTTAGCCGCAGACACAACAATCGTCGCCTGATCCTGCACAAACTCTGAAGTCTGTAGTCTCTGGATGGTTATATACGGCGTCTCACCTGAAAATCTGATATTTTATTTCTTGTTATTATGTATTGAGGCCTTAAATTCAGTTTGCGTGGTAAGTTCGGCCCTCGTTTGTCAAGGTGACGGGCCTTCTCGCTAACAGATCGCCGCGCGCTCTGATGTGCAGCCTCTGGCAGAACATGAAACAATCTCATCCTTTAAGGGTTTGGATATCAGTCTAATAAAAACTTTGATTAGCTGGCTAATTAAGCCCTCGCAACAGATGACTGGAGGAATAATAATCAGCCGGTCCTGTCAAGGGCGAGGAGATTGATCGCACTCCGCCGCAGAGGGTCATCCGTAGCACATGCAGCTCAAAGGATGGCCCCCCGCTCTGAAAGCCCCCCTAATTCTGGGAAGTGCTGATGATTGGCAGGTAGTCTGCTCAGCAACAAGGCTCTAAGACGGAGTTAAATTACCGTCTGAGGAGCCCAGAGACTGTCACGTCCGACCCCTTGTGTCCATCTGACACGCTACATGTGGAAAGGAACCACGTACATTGCTGCTGCTGGACGTGCTGGAGGATTCTGTAGCCCCGACTGCCCAGAGGAGCCACGTGCTGAATTTCAAGAGACGAATGCCAAGCAGATAGAAAAAGAAGATCACAATCTAACTTTATTGTGTATTTATCCATTTTTAAATTACGGCTAGTAAAAATACCTGAAACCTGTCTTTATATTACCTTCCTCTGCATAATAGTACTGGGAGAGGGAATGCAGAAGTTTAAAGCTGAACTCCGGGCAATCAGCTGGGTACACACATTAAAATACATATATGGGCGCTGTTTTGCCTGCCAAAACTTGTCAATCAAGTTCTGAGATTTACACGGCTCTGCCAGGCAGCACAGCCCTGACTGGCAGGGCAGGAGACTTGATTTGAACTCTGCTGCGTTTCAGTAAAACTTTCAGGTCCGGTCCCTCCCCAGCCTGTGACTGGACAGTGAAAAGAGGAGCAGTGGACTAATGAGCTCATCTTTCTGTTACTCTCTTTTCCAATCAGTATGCTCCTTGTTCGCACTGGAGCACTGCAGCTCAACCTATTGGCTCCTTGTACTGCTTCTCTCTCTCCCTGTCTGAACTCTGCTGCACAAAATTGCAAGACGTTGCTACCAATCAAACTCAGATACTTCCACTGCTTGCATTAAAAATTATACCTTTAATGGAGAACTATGAGGCAAGTGATTTTCACTCAACCACATAGTTTGAGCCGGCGTGTGACAATGAAACTGTCACAGGTCGGCTCTATAGATCGGGAAGTGAGCGAACACATACCATCGCTCGCTCACTTTCCGATCATCTCCCTGCAGAGAGCCGTGACTGTCAGTCACTGCTCCCCGCAGGCATTACCCCCCCTCCCCCCACTCCGATCCTCCAGCGCTGACTGGAGAAACGGATGGGGTAGGGAAGGGCACAGCTGGCTCTGCCTCTAGATAGGCAGAGCCCGCTGTCACTCACGCAGCTGGATGGATCTCAACAGCACATGCACAGTGAGCCGATCTGCCCTGGAACAGCTGACAAACCGTTGGAATGCTTGACCTAATGGGCGGTCACACATTCCATCACTGTAAAACTGGGCGGGATTACTTTTGAATGTGTGACCCCGTCACTGGTCACACATTCCAACGTAGTCACAAACTTTGATAGAACACCGGCAGATTTGGGCCTGAAACGAGGACCGGAGAGGGCTAAATATTAAAAAATGTTTTCAGCAGCACAGGAAGTGAGGGGAATCTCCGTAACGGAGCCCTGGATAGCAGGTACATACCTGAAAGAGGTTCAGATCCCTTCCTATTCCACCCAAAACTGAGGAAAAAAAAAGTTTTAGTTGGAAACACACTTTAAGGTTACTGATCCTTCCTTGGAGGAAAGGGAAGGAATATGTGGAGAGGATCTACAGAGGTTCTGATCTGGACAGATGTCCCACCATTCACCATCCTGAGGGGGATGTATGGATGCTGTGAGCAGACGTAATACCTTGTTCTCGTTGTCCAAGCAGTCGTAGGTCTTGTCAGAGAACACTTTGTACATTTCCTGAAACTCCTGGTACATATCCGCCACTGTCTGACTTAAAACTTTTCCCTTAACCCCTCCGAACTCGATTTTCTCCAGTTTTATCATGTCCAGCGCTGCGAGTAACAAACCCTGTAGAGACAAAACACTGATCAGCACGAGGGGACAGCATGCGAAGGCGAGAGGACATCATCGTCAGCTGAAGACAAAGACGTGCAAAGTATTAATCTAAAGAAACCAATCAGAATACAACTTTCTGTGAACTGAATGGAGATCTACCATCAACATCATAGAAGAGATCAAAGATCACCAGGGCGCAGTACACTTTTTCTTTTTTTTCCTAGCAACACCCCAGTAAAACGTATGGAAGGTGTAAAATGTTCAGGGGTCAGGAATAAGTAATGCGGAGTTCAGAGAGGTCAGTAGTATTTAACACAGAGTGCAGGGGTCAGGAATATGTAACACAGGGTGCAAAGGCTAGTAGAATTAACCGCAGAGTGTAGAGGTCAGTAGTATGGAATGCAGAGTGCAGGGATCAGTAGAAAGTAACGCAGAGCTCAGAGATCAGTAGTACGTAAGACAGAGTGTAGGAGTCAGGAGTATGCAACAGAGTCTCCAGAGGTCAGTAGTATGGACTGCAGCATTCAGAGGTCAGTAGTATGGACTGCAGAGGTCAGTAGCATGGAATGCAGAGCGCAGGGATCAGTAGAAAGTAACGCAGAGCTCAGAGATCAGGAGTATGTAAGACAGAGTGTAGGAGTCAGGAGTATGTAACAGAGTCTCCAGAGGTCAGTAGTATGGACTGCAGCATTCAGAGGTCAGTAGTATGGGCTGCAGAGCTCAGTAGTATGTAACACAGAGTGCAGAGGTCAGTAGCATGGAATGCAGAGCACAGGGATCAGTAGAAAGTAATGCAGAGTTCAGAGGTCAGTAGTGTGGAATGATAAGTACAGGGGTCAAAAGAAAGTAACGCAGAGCTCAAAGATCAGTAGTATGTAACAAAGAGTGTAGGAGTCAGAAGTATGTAACAAAGAGTCCAGAGTTCAGTAGTATGGGCTGCAGAGTTCAGAGGTCAGTAGTATGGACTGCAATGTGTAGAGGTCAGTAGTATGGACTGCAATGTGTAGAGGTCAGTAGTAAGTAATGCAGAGTTTAGGGATCAGTAGTAATGCAAAGTTCAGGGGTCAGGAGTAAGTAACACAGAGTGAAGGAGTCAGGAGCATATAACGCAGAGTCCAGAGGTCAGTAGTATGGAATGCAGAGTTTAGGGACCAGTAGTATGGAACACAGAGTGCAGGAGTATGTAATGCAGAGTCAAGAAGGAGCCTAGAAGGAGCCTAGAACTTCCTTCAGCTCTGCATTACCATTGTTCTACCCATCACTTGCCACGAATGATGGGTAGATCGCGGTCAAAAGGCTGCCGACCCTTGCATGAAGTATAATTCTTTGTAATACCAAATTAAAGTAGATGTAATGACTAACTGGACAAACAAGTAAAAGAGATTTTAGTGATTGGGTTTACATTTGCTTTGAGGCAAGAAGTAAAAAAAGACTTTAGGGAGACATTAAGACTTTTATCTGAATAATATAAATACAAATAATAATAATGTTAAAGTGAACCTTTCCCCCCGTTTCACTAAAAATCGCACCAGCATTCAGCTCTGCATGCGGATATGAACTCATCTCACTTTCATTAGTTAAACAAACATAGTTTTCTTTTATTTACAAGGACAGCATTTCTACTTCCTGGTCCTCTTTGGCACAAATGATGTCATCTGTGCCCAAGCATTGCATGCAGGGAAGGTTACATCAGCAGAGCATTGCTGGGAAATCTCATCTGTAATCTCACGAGATCTCAGGGAAAGGCATTTTCCTCCCCTGAGATGATGTGCATGGTCACATGCCCTAGTCACATGTGCCAGGGTTCCAGGAAGCTAATGAAGATATATTAATCTGCCCTTAGTAAAAATGGCCGCTGTGAGAAGACTAGGGAAGAAAAGAAAAATAAGATATGCTAAGAATAAAAAGCCGGCAATGATCTAGAGGTGCCTGTTTTGTAGATCGTCATCACTAAACATTTCTAAAGGGGCCCTTGCTGTCATTTTGAAGATAAGGGTAAAGTTCCTCTTTCTTTATTGTTTTACAACAAAAGCGGAGTTGGATATCACTGCCAGGCAATACAAATTAAGTATCATCCGTCGTGGTGAATTGTGAAGTTTTCTCATGTTGTTCCTGCCTGAAGACCTGCAAGTAATATATTCTATGGCTAAAACGTTGTGTAATCTGCCTCCTTAGGCATTGGCCTGTGTCTACCAATCTGGACAGGCCCGATAGGGTCACCATAGACATGACATTCTGACTGTGCAATCAATTTTAGAAGTACCAAAACTACGTAAAATGACAGCCTAACTAATCTATCCAATCAATCCGTATCCAGTCAGGCAGACCCTTGCGCAACATAGTTGCAGGTAGACCCAAAAGTGATTGCGCAATCAGACTGTAGCGTGTGCGGTGAGCTGTAGACAGATTCAGGCACTCACTAAACTCACTCTTGGGTTTGCCTTTGGACTAATAGAGTTTCTCTTTCTTTTCGGTTAGCTCGGGCCAGCAGAAAGCCAGGAAGGGGTTACGGGAGACAGAAAAGAAATCGATAAAGTTTTGTATTCTGTCGGTGTTCCTGCGAGGGAGCAGAATGTTCCCGCTAATACTGTCCATTATTTTAACTGCAAGAGGAGACTCACTCCTGCAGCAGAACGAGGGCTGCAGGAAGGGAATAAAACAAAACACTAACTCGAAAACCTACGGAGCCGTAACTCTGGGAGCAGCCAAGAAGATGGAACACATTTAAAGTGGACCTGTCAAAAACCCAGACTATTCAATCTGAACATGTGATGTGAAAATGCATAAGCAGAGCTCATCTTCAGGCAGCTGAAGTCGTATGAAATTTCCAACCATTCCTCTAAAAAAAATGTTGGTCCCACCCCCTTTCCTAACCTCTGAAGTCTCTGCATTGGTTTGTCTAGCTGCACATCACATTAAAGGACCAATAGGAAGGATCGAAAGCAGAAGGGGGGGGGGGGGGAGGAGCAAGCTAGAGTGGCCACTGAGTGGCCAGATTATACACTGACATACATTGAGTGGCCAGGTTATTATTACCACACCATCAGTACTTGGTTGGGCCGCCTCGTGACTCCACGAGATGATGAAAGGTGATGCGAGGAATCTGACACGGCACTGTTACCCTTCTGTTGTCTTGTACCAGTCTTGCCACTCTCCGTTCTGCCCTAACATTGACTGGTCGCTGACGGCCACAATTCGCACGTTCAGACCCAGATTTTCGGCTGACAGTCCAGTCTTTAAACACTTTAACAGCTGCTCTTGAACATTTAACGAATTCTGCTGTTTTGCTGATACTCGCTCCATGGCTCCGAGCGCCAACAATCATCCCACGTTCAAAGGCTGTTACATCGCGTTGTTTCCCCGTATCTTCAGAAACAAATCACTTCTACTGTCGTGGTAACCAACCTGCTTCCCTATTTATAATGGTCTGGCCCTCTAGCAACTTCAGCGCCAAATTATAGCTAATTTACCTACAAACGTCAGGTGGTCATAATAATCTGGCCACTCAGTGTATAACTTCAGCTGAGTTGTCTCTGAATCAATGGGGGTGCATTCCGCTTGTATTTTTTCTTCATCAGTGTTGGTCACCTTGAACTGGCCGGGTCTGACGGGTTTATTTGAAAAAGTCATTTTACCCAAGACCTGTATTTCACATTCTGGTAGATATAACTAAACCACATAATGGCATCAGGTCAATGACAGTTAGTGGCTTTGGTGCAGGGATTGAGGACAATGGCCACTAGGACAAATAGAGGGTGAATCTCCCCAGCGGGTTACACTTATGGCCTTTTGGATTGGATTGTAGGCCCTCCTTACTATCTTGTCTTCATGTCAGGAACCGGATGTGAACCCAGGGCCGATGCTGTAGCTGGCAGTGGTTCTACCTGCTGAGCCACCTTGGAACCTTGGATAGCTCCTTGCCTGATCTCCTGTGTAATCCTCAAAGTTTCTGCTGAACTCCTTGCTCCTCCCTTGAACTTCCTATTTAAGCCACGCCTCTGCACTAGCAATTAGTTTGTAGCGGGGCAATTCAACCTCAGATTCATTTACAGGCAATAACACCCTGACAAGGGTTCTAACCTTTCAACACTCAATATATATATCAAAGTTTTGGCTTTAGTTACATCCAAATATGTGACAAAAAAGGAAGTATTAATATAAAAACAAGCCACAGGAAAACTGTGACGAATGTTACCAGGATTGCAATAGATGACAACTATCTATCCATCATGTATTTTTCCATTTAATAAACCGAGAAGAGCTATCCACTACTCCAGCTCCGCCGCCGCCCCATGACAGGCTTTAATAGACCCGTGTGATAATAACATGTTCTTCGCACCTGCTCTGGCAGATGGGTCAGATCATTTATTTTCATCATTAGAACCGAAAGCTAAATGGAGTATTAAAAATAATACGCTCGGCTTTAACCGTCGTCTGCAGCTAATTCCTGTAAAAGAAGAAAACGTGTGCCGGGATGATTTCTAATCCTCCTTCCCGGCTTCACAGCGACGAGGATATCCCCCTCTGGAATGTAATTACTTCTCTGCAGTAAATTGGATTTATCTGTGTTAAGGCGAGTGCTAAGACACGAGCCGAGCGGGCCTGGCGGGGAGGAAAGGGTTACTCAGCCAGGGAAGGCATCAATTTTCTAAAATTTAGAAGACTTCAACCTGCATTGAAGATCAACTCCAACCAGATCTATAAAACACCTTTTTGTTAATGATTCTATTCCCTTAAAGTCACAAAACTCCATTCAGCCAATGTCATGGACATAACTGAAATCAGCCATGCAGTGGGAGTGGCTGCTCTGAAAGTTGACTGATGAAAGTAGGAGGTGATTAGGCAGACTATAAAAAGGTACATACATATCAAATATCTGACTGTCATGCAGAGCAGTTATCACTATCGGCCCTCTGATGGAAACTGCGTCTGCATTTTCATTCATACTGTGTATAGCCTGCAGTGTTCTGCAAAGTGTTCGCTGCATAAGGGTGCTCTCTGGGATAGGAAAAGGGTCCAATCACATGACAGGTCATGTGATAAGGCATTTTGGTGAAGTCAGCCAGAAGCAATTACTACACCCCACAACAATAGCTGTAGGTTGGCAGACCTCAAGCACAGAGCCTGCTGCTCTCCTGATGCATTTCGGGGCTCGTCCCCTTCACCCCTGGCTATACCAGTCTCTCCTCCATCTTCCCTTTATGTCAGTTTCAAAAGGGTGGAGCAATACCACACTGTGGTACCACACACATTGCCGTACTAGAGAGAAACGTGCTATTCCACGCATGTGCAGAAGATCACCTCCAGCCGTGCAAAAGCGCGCCAAAATGGAGCACAGGAAGTGCTCGAGCACCACCATATTTGCTGGATTATCTTTCAGCTCTCCTGTGTTCCTGTATTCCTGTTATATTTTTCTTGTCTTGCTTTAAAATCCGGATTGGACCTGACTATTCTTGTTTGCTGCCTGCCCCCTGACCTCGGATTGGATTACTGGACTTTGTTTTTGCCTGACCCCTTTGTACTGTGATTGCTCGATTAGATCTGACCTCGGATCGATTACTTGGATTTCGTTTAACCAGCATCACTGGATATCGGCTTGCACTGTGTTATCACCAATGGCACTCACGCCACTCACTGTCTACTTGGACTCTGTCCCCAACCTCAGAGTCCTCGGGACACGAGGTGCAAGGGAGGCCTCCTCACACGTTCAGTCTCTAACCAGGTACGTGACATGCAGATTATGGGAGCATGCTTACCTTTATTGTACCGGTCCAGTGCACCCCACTTTCTGGGCTTAGGTCACCCCTGAAAAAACAAAAACAATCCTGCCCTCTTCCTTCCCTATCCCACAATGCAATGTTCAATGCCTGGTCTGATCACATGTCAAAAACACCTTTCGGAACGCAGCTGTTGGGACTCTGGGGTCCTCATATAGCTTACAACCTACAGGGCGTGCTGGATGAGCTTTAGCAATCGATGCTTTTTTTTGTCACAGTATTTATCTAGTATTTATCTATCAGATTATAATTAAACATCATTTTTAGATACTTGTGTGATCCTGCCACGGAAATGTAAGATAATGCTGATCTTCTAAAACTGTACCAACAAACCAAACAACGAGAAGGTTCTGTTAGAAGAACAGCTTTGCCAGGCCCCCTAGATCCCCAGTAGGCGAGATATTTTTACCATATAGTATCACCTGTTAGTCTCTTGCTTTCTCCTCCTGTCCTGGTGGGCCTGAGTTGGTGTCTTATTTTTGCCCTCTTTGATAAAATAGCCCAGACCATCATTAACCCCAACATTCCAACACAGCCATCTCTTGCGCTCACCTCGATGGTCTCCAGCCTACTGATGAAACCTTCTAGCCTTGCAAAGACCAATATCGATGGAAAGTCCCAAGATATCACCTCTTGCCCATTCTTATAGTAGCTGGGTAGCTTCTCCCTTTGGTCTTCAAAGGTTTGTATCAGGAAGCGCAGTGTAGACAGAACCTCTTGGACTCTGGGGAGACTCTCCTCCACATCCCCCTTCAGCAGGTCTTCTGGGTTCAGATAATTTCGAGCCTACATTGGACCACAGGATAAAATAATTATGATGTATGGGCTGTTATATCTCTATACCTTGCTAAATAACTGCTGAGTTAAACAAGCTAGGCAGACTGAGGGTCTCTTGGGTTATGACCAAACTAACCAATTGGATTAAGCAGCAGTGAATCATAACCTGCAAATGTAATGAACACTTGCTCTCTATGAAAATACATATATCAGCCATTCTCAACCAGAGCTCTGGGGAACCCTAGGGTCTCTCAAGAGTATGCTAGGGGTTCTTAGAATAGCAAGTAGTGGCAAATGTACCTCCTGACTGAAGGTTCCTGCATAGTCCCAGGACCAACATCACCTGGCAAATTCATGGGATGATAAACAATGAACCACCTTTAGGTCTTGTCTAGGTACAACATATTCATCATTTATTTATTATTGTATCAACAACTTTCTAACCAAGCTATGAATCTTTAGCTGGGGTTCCCTGAGACTTGAAAATTATTTTAACGGTTCCTCTGAAGTGAAGGGGTTGAGACAGGCTGCACTGTATGGCCAGATGTTTGTGGACACCTGACCTTCATTCCTATATGAGCTTTATTGGACATCCCATTCCAAAACCGCGGGCATTTATATGGAGTTGCCCTCCTTTTTCAATACAACACCCTCCACTCTTCTGAGAAGGCTTTCCACAAGATTTTGGAGGGTGTCTGTGAATGTTTGTGCCTATTTGTGAGGCCAGATAAACAACAGATAAACAGTGTCACCAGCACTCCAAAGGTTGTCCAAGCAAAGTTCTTTTTATTCCATGTGTAAAGGTACATCACCAAGTGTTGAAATGTTTCGGGATGCATCCGGTTCCTTCATCAGGCAAAACAAAGTGCGGTGGGATCCCCTACATTTGTGAGGTCAGGTACTGATGTTGGATGAGGAGACCGGGTTCACAATTGGTGTTGCACATCATTCAAAAGGTGTTCAGTAAGGTTGGGGTCAGAACTTCAAGTCCACACCAAACTGGTTTTAACCAAGCTTAAATGGAGCTGGAACAGAATAGGGATTTCCTTGGAAGAGCACAATTCCATAAAATGTTTTTGTGGACGGTAAAATTACCAGAACTCTTCCCTGGAAACACCTGAACTCAATCATTTGGAGGGGGTCCACATAGTTCTGGCCATATAGTATCATTACAAATGATATACAGAAAATACACACATGATCACACATTCATAAGATTATTTACAATAAACTGATCACATTTACATGGTAAAATATTTCACAACAAAGGACAACGGACCGCAGAGTAAGACATATATATGTGGAGTTATGTCTGAGGGGGGCAATGCAGAGCCACTCACCTGCTGGATGAAGAGGTTGCAGATTTCTTGCAGAAGGACGATAATGCGGGTCGGGGTGTTGTAGTACTTGGAGTGAGCCCACACCAAACAGAGGACATGCATCAGAGGGGCAATCAGAGGCTTCACCTCATTAAATTCCACGCTCTCAATTTCTTCAAAATGGCGCTGGAGAGGTTTGAGGTGCAGATTGATGTCCTGAGCCTCCGACAAAGCTGGAGGTGAGAAGCAGATATTAAGAAGTACAGAAGAAATGCAGCACCCCACACCC
>NW_017306315.1:2908835-2912540 GCF_000935625.1 Nanorana parkeri
CACACACCCACCTTCTATTGAGATTAATAAGGATTACAACAGGCACAGAGAAGCCGCCCCATCTGCAATGTCCATACTGGCAGACATCAAGCCTACAAGTCTATCCTCCTTTGAGAAGCGATAGTACAGTCATGAGCAAGTGTACTCTCCCCCTGAAGAAGTATAAAGGTTATAGCTGGGACCCCTGGACATCCACCAGGCCCCTAGGTTCCTGCCTAAGATGCATTGTGGAGGATCCGGCTCTGCCTATATGAGTCAATCATTGGGTATTCGTATAATGTCAGAGTGTGACATACACCTTATGATTATCGGACTAAACTTTTCGACCGATGACCGAATGGTCGTACGATTTTCGTACGGCATCCCCATCCTGCCCCGATGATCGCAAGATTAATTTAGCCGTAATTAACGAAAAGCACCTGGACGAAATGCGGTAATTGATTTGCCTATTTTCGTTAGCGCAATCGCAGTGTAGATCGTACGACTTTTGACGGACGGAAACGCCACCAACCTTACAACAATCGTACGATCTAGCAAAGTTTTCAAACATGCTTGACCGTCAAAAGTCGTACGATTGTACAGTAATGTCGGTCGGACACTGCAATGCACACATACGATTATCGGCCGAAAAGTCGATCGCATACGAAAGTCGTCCGATAATCGTAAGGTGTATGGGCACCTTAACAGTCACTGCGAGCAGCACTACAGTGTATAAATGAGCTCCCTGCACCTGAGGGCTAACTAATCACCTATAAGTGGATCAGTCTTGTGAAATGTTAGCCCTTCCATCTTGGATTGTTGAAATCCACTTTTCAAGTGTGCAAAAAATGAATGAAAACAGGCAGTCCTATGTATAGAGGGCAAGAGGAGCGCAATCCAGGGGTTACCTGCTGCGACGTCTCGGAATAACGCTTTGAATGCTGGGAAATAGCTGCTCTCTATTTTCTCCAGCAGCTCCGCCATTTTGCGCACTTTCTTGGTTTTCAGTTGATCGTATATACACTCCAGGTCAGCATATCTGCAACACAACATTACCTTTAACGAGTATCAAAACTTAAACACATAGGGGTCTAATTAACAACGTTTTCACCCAAGATTCACACAACTCTTACCCAAAGCTGCATATAAGCAAAGGGATGGTATGCAGTGACATCATTGGCCTTACATGGCCACATGGCTATATTTGGTCATGGACATTTACCTAATATGGCCATGTGGCTATATATGGTCAATGACATCAGCACAGGCATCCCGCTCCTTTATTTATGTTCAGTTGCTTGGTGGGGAATGCCCACATCCAGTGCTGATTGGTCATGGGGCCTCATGGCACTTCCAGGTTCAGAGGAGCTCAGGTTCAGCCCCAACTCTCGCTTATCCCTGTGTTTCAGCGCTGAGGGTACTGTAGCACCAAAAAAAGGGCACAGGAGGATCTAAAATGATGGCTTCAAAATATTATTCCTCTGCAGGAGTATGCATTGATGTTTGATGCAATTGTGTACATGGGTCAACTGCCCTCATAAATGGTAGTGAAAAATGGATGGAGGGCTGGAGATGGCAGGCTCCACAGCAGGGATAGGCAACATTCGGCACTTCAGGTGTGGTGGAACTACCCGTTCATGCCTCTGCCAGTCATGCCTATGGCTGCCAGTGTCTTGCAATTACTTTTTGGACTTTTAGTTCCACAAAGGTTGGAGTGCTCAAGGTTGCCTATCCCTGCTCTACGGTCTATACAGAGATGATGAAATGAAATGGAGATGTGTTCAACCACCATAGTTTATAAAGAGTACAGGGGACATCCGTAGATTTTTCTGTCAGCCATCGTGAATGGCAGATGAGGAATCTGTAAGGTTGGGTTTGTTGGGTTCCTCAAATACATTTCATAAGCAGACGACCCCTTGAGGTTATGAGGACCGCCTGTAAGGCAGCCTGAGGCTCTTGCCTCAGGCAGCATCTCTTTGGGCCACGTGTGGGGGCAGCAGGCAAAGTGGCATGGCTGTTCTCCTGTGCAATGTTTGCACTGTGCCTGCCGCCCCCTTCCTGGCCAGAGCGTCCCAGGTTGCTAAGAGCCAGGCGGGGAGATGTGTAAGGGCCATACTCATCTCCTGGCCCAGCTGTTAGTAACCAGTGATGCTCCGGCCGGCATCCTGCCCAGCGCCTGACAACCAGTGAAATCACTAGGCGGGATGCCGGCCAGAGCTGGGCAGGGAGATGATGCAGAGGAAGCACAAACCCCCCCAAAGCCAAACCCCAGCCCCCTCCCTCCCTGCAGAGCCAAAAAAAAACAACAGCAACACTCCCCCCCCCCTCTCCACTCAGGCAGCTAAAGGGTTGGGACGCCCCATCTGTACTTGCCAGTGGGGGGTCCTGCAGACCGGGCGGTTGTACCTGCTCTTCCAGAAGTCCAGCTCCACGTTGGGATTTGAGTTGCGGCCTTGTAGAATTTGCTCGGAGGAGTCTCTGTTTAACACTCCGCGGACCTGGTGGCTCCACTGAATGATGGCGGATTCTATCTCGTGCACGATCGTCTTGCCTAGATTATCACTACCAAAGAAAAGAAAAATGGTCACTGAATGGTAAATCTTGGAAGAAGAAGTAACGCATGCACTATGTTTGTTTTCCACCACACTGCATCGTATTGCGGTACCATGCGTTGGGCTACGTTGCAAAGCATTTTGGCCGGGGTGCGATTCAAATGAATGTCAATGCACCTGCCGCACTGTAATTCACGGTACGTGCATTGAGCGATAACGTGTATTACTTGCACGGAACGGACGCATTGGTGTTAACGGGCCCCTAAAGCTGAACTTTACCCATATCTGACACCTTTAGAAATGTTTAGTGATGACAATCTACAAACAGATACTTCTAGATAATTGCCGGATTTTTATTCTTTGCATTCCTTATTTCTCTTTTTTTCCCCAGTCTTCTCACAGCGGCCATTTTAACTAAGGGCAGATTAATCCATCTCCCTTTACTTCCTAGAACTCTGGCACATGTGACTAGGACATGTGACCATGCACATCATCTCAGGGGAAGAGAATGCCTTGCCCTGAGATCTCATGAGATTTACGGATGAGATTTCCCAGCAATGCTCTGCTGATGTCACCTTCCCAGGATGCAACGCTTGGGCACAGATTACATCATTTGTGTCAAAGAGGACCAGGAAGTGGAAAAAAAGAAATAGTAAGTAAAATAAAAATATGTTTGTTTAGCTAATGAATGTCAGATGATTTCATATAGCTATGCAGAGCTGTATACTGATGTGATTTTTGGTGAAAGGGGGTAAAGGTCCACTTTAGGAATAATATGACTTCAGTAATGCCAGTAATTGGTTGCCATGGGCAATTGCTCCATATTCCTGTCTGCTCCAGATTTGATAAATTCCCCCCACAATGTATTCTTCTGTCACTGTTCTGATTCCGTGAAGATTGTGTCTTATTTGCCTCCCGGGAATCAGAATAAAACACAAACCGACAGATCTATAAAAGCAGACCGCGGGGATGAACGAAGGTTCCAATTATCCGCCGGCAAGGGCGACGTCTGATTTCTGTGACTCCAGAACCAGCAGCCCCCCTCTCTCTCACGATCAATCATCTGAGCTTTCGCAGCAGCGACTACGATAGAAAGGGTTAACGGCGGCCTCCGCCGGTGCCGAGCGCAGAGTGTCGCTCCGTTACCTGTCCTGCAAATTCAACTTTGCAGCTA
>NW_017306315.1:2912797-2924621 GCF_000935625.1 Nanorana parkeri
GGCGTCAGAGAGGCTTCAGCGGCCGGAGCCTCACAAAGAAAGCCGAGAAGAATGTTTTTAGATTGCCGGAATCCATTCCGAGTTCACAGCAATAAACTTCAATAAACGGATTTTCTTTTTTTTTTTTATGTAGACGCCTCGGAGGAAGCGAAACAGGAAAAAAAAAGAAAAGAGCGCAACTCGGAAGAGATCATAGCGATCGGACATGAGCGGGGATGTGTATGCGCTGCCATGATGATGATGATGAAGGACGAGTTTATTAGAACAAAAAAAAAAGTTACGTCTCCATTCTAAAATTAAAACGTTGTTAGGCAAAGAGTTTAATTTAACCCCTTCCAGTCCGGCGTAGAAGAACTTTGCCCTGTCAGTTATCAGGGGCTACAGCTCTTCCCTAATGAAACTTTAAAAGACTTGTGTAGATGCATCAAGTGCCAAACAAGGAGCTGCATTTACAGGTGAAACTCGAATGATTAGAATATCGTGCAAAAGTAATTGCAGTAATTGCTACAAAAGGGGCCCAAACCAAGTACTGAGTGCATATGCATGATTAATCTGTTCACCGGTTGCCAGGAGCTAGGCGGCATGCAAGCCAGAGCGTCCCACTTAGCTCCCGGCAACCAAGGAGCTGGGCAGCATCGCTCTTAGAAACCCGGGACGCTGTGCCCCAAAACCTGGCCACTCCCCAATGAGATGCCACCGCCTCAGCTCTCGGTAGGTTGTATTTGCATGCAGGCCGCTCGAGGTAATGCACACATGTGACGCTGAGCCTCCATGATTGGAAGAACTGAAATGCAATGAATGAAAGGGGCGGGGGCCATTGAGAGTCAGAATGGGGAGAAAAGTGCTAGATGATGCTGAATGTCCTGAAGCTTCTAATGCACATGGTGAGAAGCTCCCAGTGTGCAGTGACATCAGAGGAAGCCATACCAGTCCAGGAGAGGAACCGGTACAACAGTGCAAGACTGAAGGGAAGGACGGAGGTCACACAGAAGACTGAAGGGAGGACAGAGGTCAGATAGAAGACTGAAGGGAGGACAGAGGTCAGATAGAAGACTGGAGGGAAGGACAGAAGTGAGATAGAAGACTGGAGGGGAGGACGGAGGTCAGATAGAAGACTGAAGGGAGGACAGAGGTCACATAGAAGACTGAAGGGAAGGACGGAGTTCAGATATAAGACTGAAGGGAAGGACGGAGGTCAGATAGAAGACTGAAGGGAAAGGCGCAGGTCACATAGAAGACTGAAGGGGAGGACGGAGGTCAGATAGAAGACTGAAGGGAGGACAGAGGTCACATAGAAGACTGAAGGGAGGACAGAGGTCACATAGAAGACTGAAGGGAGGACAGAGGTCACATAGAAGACTGAAGGGAGGACAGAGGTCACATAGAAGACTGAAGGGAGGACAGAGGTCACATAGAAGACTGAAGGGAGGACAGAGGTCACATAGAAGACTGAAGGGAGGACAGAGGTCACATAGAAGACTGAAGGGAGGACAGAGGTCACATAGAAGACTGAAGGGAGGACAGAGGTCACATAGAAGACTGAAGGGAGGACAGAGGTCACATAGAAGACTGAAGGGAGGACAGAGGTCACATAGAAGACTGAAGGGAGGACAGAGGTCACATAGAAGACTGAAGGGAGGACAGAGGTCACATAGAAGACTGAAGGGAGGACAGAGGTCACATAGAAGACTGAAGGGAGGACAGAGGTCACATAGAAGACTGAAGGGAGGACAGAGGTCACATAGAAGACTGAAGGGAGGACAGAGGTCACATAGAAGACTGAAGGGAGGACAGAGGTCACATAGAAGACTGAAGGGAAGGACGGAGGTCAGATAGAAGACTGAAGGGGAGGACGGAGGTCAGCTTTTTAAAATCGGCTAAATAAATTTCAGGCCCATGAAATAAAAAAAGATGTGTTAAGTCTTACAGTTCACTTATTTAGAGAAGGGCCCTTGCTGTCTTTGTAGAAGCAGCGGTCTCTCTGCAGCGGTCCAACACCCCCAGCTGAGTCAGAGCTAGAGATCTCCAATCAGTAGGGAGCATGAGCTGTACTGACTGCCCCCTATACCCCTCCCCAGCTGCCCACATTTCACCATATTTCATATAGAACTTGGGGAGTAATTGTTATATCTCTATATCGGACCAGCATGGCGGCCGCCACCAATCCCCGGATACATGACACAATACACGCGGGGCGCACATACCTTTTTTCGCTCTCATATTCGATGTCCTCCACCCTCTCTGAGCCCGACGGGAGGGGCAGCAGTGTCTTCCCGCGTACTTGTCCCACCATAACCGAGAGGCTGCTTTTCAGGGCGCTCACATGACGCAGGACATCCTGGGAGAGCACGTGGGGCCACGTCTTCTGATTTTCAGGATTTGCCAAAATTGGGGCCACAACCTGCAGAGAGAGAAACCGAACAAATGAGAGCTCCGAATACTGAGACCACCAGAGAAGGTCAACCGCATCTCCGAGACTGAGATCAACCGATGCGCAGGAATACTCTGCTCTGCTGGAGGACTCTGCTCCTTCCTCTATAACCCTCCTCTCCTGATATACTCTGCTGGAGGACTCTGCCCCTTCCTCTATAACTAAAGTAGAGCGCTGTGTTTGTGGGTTTTTTTGGGGGGGAGGGGGGGCCCAAAAAAAAAATCTTGCACCATGGCCCTTTGTTCCTTAGGTCCGCCACTGACTCTCCTCTCCTGAAATACTCTGCTCTGCTCCTGTATTGTGTTCTTGAGTCACAGCAGACGGCCCATACTGATATACTTATCAATAATGGGTCCTCTCTGACAGGTAGAGCCCACCTCATTTCCTGTCTGGAGGATGTCAAGTATCATGTAGCACTTTTCTCCCCAGCCTGTCTCTGGGCTGCCCCTTTCATCCATCAGATATAGGTCCTTACAATCATGGAGGCTCAGCATCCCATGTGGGTATGACCTTGGACAGTCCACATGCAAACACAGCCTGCCTAGGGACGCCCACTCCTCCAGACTGACATCCGCCCATCAAGACTTTTTGATATTTGCATATTTCCTCCCAAGAGCCAGCCCACCGCTTGCATCGGGGCTCTTGAGAGCAGTACTGAGGCCAGGTGCTGTGATGTTTTCAGGAAGCTATGTACAGCACCCTGCTTGCCCCTCCCAACAGACCGGCAACCAGATACATTTGTGTTGCTTTGCCATTATTGGTCCCATCCAGCGGTGAGCCCTTGGCGGCCCGCGGAGCTGCGATAGGGCGAGGACGTCACCACAACGCACCGCATTGGAAAACCCGCTGCTTTGTGGTTGAGAAGAACTCCGGGCAAAGCAGAAAGTCCATTTCCACTTTTGGCAGCCAAATTGGGATGACACCTGTTTTATATTTGTTACATGTTCCCATTCACATGGCCACGGCCCTGGCACTGCGAGGGTTAAGTGGTCATTTTGTCGGGGGGAGGGAGTCGTTTAATAAAGCCGAATTACTCACCTGATCCTCGGACCCACGGCGGTCAGCGCTCACCTCTCTCCCCCTTGGAATGTCCTCATGTCTAATGCAAGTAAACGGACCTGCATAAGAAGTGATGACATCATCGGTCCTTAGACTGCTGGAGCCCGGGGAGGAGAAGAGGCTGCAGGGATTAGTCTAGCAGCCGACCAGCTGTGGTGAAACTACAAACCCCATCCTGCACCTGTCTCTGGGCGCCATGGCTGCGCCTGTGAGGATCTAGCACTGGCTCATGGGATTTGTAGTTCCGCTGGAGGGCCCCACCCCTGCCCTAGACAAAACGAGCACTTAACCCTTGCAGTGCAGGGGCAGCCCCACTGCAGATGTAAGATTTTTGGGGGATTTTTTTTTTGCTTCATTATTTTCAATCCTTTGGAAACCTGGAGCTTCCATTAAAATCATCCCCAATGGTGCCGGGAAGGTCCAGATTAGACATTTGCATCTGGATTCGGACTCCGAATCTGAAATAACAATTTATTTATATGCCCGAATATACTAAAATTATATTCGGGCATATATACGTTCGTTTTCATGTCCGCTGCCATCTTGGAGGAGGGTCGCATGACGTCACACGATGCCACGAGCGTGCAGCGTTGGGTGCGGTGACCATATCGGCCGCCAGCATTTTCTATCTTGGAGTATTTTTCTTGGTATACACCAAGATGGCGGCACCCATCTTTGTGTATACCAAGATCCACTCCAAAATGGCGGCACGTCTGCGCAGAACGCACTGGGGGCCGAAACGGCTGGCGCCTCATTCTGCAAGTTTATTTGTGCGGTTTCGGACGTTCAAATTTGTTTCCTTTGACGAAACGAATGACAATGTTTTTCATTTTCATCCGAAACAAAATTGTTTTGCCGTGCACATGTCTAGTCCAGGTGCTTCTTGTTATAGGGTGACAACTCTATCTCCCTGGCTACCAACTGTGCTCAGTCGTTGTCACGCAGGCTTCCGATGACTACAAGCAGCTGTTTTAGCTCATGAGTCAGCCATTGGAAGTTGCATCAGATACATTTCTATGTTCTATCCGTAGGTCTATGAATAGTTTATGGTGAGATTTAGGTGGGGAAGGCCTTATAATTCGTTCTTATAGTGCGATTCATCGATAAGTAACTAATCTTATCTTGTATCCTGTATACGTGTGCATTTAAAGTCCCAAAATATATTTGTGAGGGGGAAAAAAAAGTATTGTACACTTTCAGAGAATGAAATGAATGGGTGCAGCGTCGGGGGGTGGGGTATTGCGGTGCCGGCTATTGATCGTGTTCCTTCACGTGGCGGTCAATACTCTCGGCGGGGGACAATACAATGTCACTGCAGCAACGACAACAACAACCGTGTACACAAAACTTTTCACTATTGACGTCCTGTGGTCACCCTCTGGCAGTTAACCCTTCACTTGTCACTGGGCTACGAGCCAAACATTGGCATTGTTGGGGCCTCGCTTGGTGCCAGGAGGGAAAGTCTACAACAAAGTGCCGAGGTCAAGAAATAAAATGTTAAAGGAGAACTATGAGGTGAATGATTTCCACTCACCTCATAGTTCTAGCCGACCTGTGACAATGAGACTGTCACAGGTCGGCTCAGTAGATCGGGAGGTGAGCGAACACATACCGGGTCGCTCACCTCTCGATCCTGTCACGGCTCTCTGCCGTGACGGGGAGGGGCTGGATTCCCCTCTCCCCGCTCCGATCTGCCAGCGCTGACTGGCGGAACGGACGGGGGAGGGGGCGGGTACAGCTGGCTCTGCCTCTAGATAGGCAGAGCCAGCTGTCACTCACGCAGCTGGGCGGATCCCGTCATCTACGTCGGGATCCTCTCCGGCTGCGGCGTCTCAGTATACCGCGAGCTTTAGCTAGTTTGTGTCCTCCCGTTACCCGAAGGAGAACTATGGGGAAAAACACTGACCCCATAGTTCTCCTTTAAGAGTTTTGAGTGAACACAAAGTTCTGACGTGTCTCAGAATTGGAAGAATTATTAGGGTTCGTTCACACTGTTGGGATACAGCGTTTGCATTGTCTACTGGTATGGGTCCATCAGACACCAACTGACTACAAGTCCATCCTCCCCCTGTGAGGTGACAGGTAGGTGCACAGCTTTGACCAATCGCATCTTCCTCCTGTGTACTTCAGGAGCTTATAAATTGTGGCTGGGCCCAATGGACATTCACCAGGCCCCTGCTTAGCATGGATGGTGCGGGGAAACTAAACATCAAAGAGAACCAAAAAAAGTGCACGTGGAACAAACACAAAAAATGTGCACATGGATTTGTCATATTGGTACTTCTCTATAAAAGAAAGGGCCCTTTCCTGACCCCCCCAAGGCTCAAGGCCCTTGACACGGGCAAAGCACTCTGGTCCAGTAGCCAAGGCCAGACGGACCCTTCTCCTCGTGATCCACGTAGCCTAAGCCAGACGGACCCCTCTCCTCGTGATCCACGTAGCCAAAGCCACACGGACCCCTCTCCTCGTGATTCACGTAGCCAATGCCACACGGACCCCTCTCCTCGTGAATTATGTAGCCAAAGCCAGATGGACCCTTCTCCCCGTGATCCACGCAGCCAAAGCCACACGGACCCTTCTCCTCGTGATCCACATAGCCAATGCTACACGGACCCTTCTCCTCGTGATCCACGTAGCCGAAGCCACACGGACCCTTCTCCTCGTGATTCATGTAGCCAAAGCCACACAGACCCTTCTCTTCGCTATCTACGTAGCCGAAGCCAGACGGATCCTTCTCCTCATGATCCACATAGTCAAAAGCCACACAGACCCTTCTCTTCATGAGCCACATAGCCAAAGCCAGACGGACCCTTCTTCTCGTGATCTACATAGCCGAACGCAGACGGACCTTCTTCTTGCGATTCATATAGCCAAAGCCACACGGATCCTTCTCTCTGTGATCCCCGTAGCAGAAGCAAGTCAGACCCCTCTCCTCGTGATCCACATAGCCAAAGCCACATGTACCCTTCTCCTCATGATCTATGTAGCCGAAGGCAGACAGACCCTTCTCCTCATGATCTACATTGCCAAAGGCAGAAGGACACTTCCCGTGATTGACCAAAGCCAGCCACCAAGGGAGAGAAACCCCCAGATTAGGGGAGGAAGGAACCTGATGGCCACACATCTTGCCCCTAGACTTCAGGGTAGGCTTAAAGATGCACACCCAACATCCTATGGAGTGAAAAAAGATGCGAAAATAAGTCTACAAGTGTGCTGTACATAGTGCAGGCCTTGCGGCCCAGTATAAAAATAAACCCTGGTCCCAAGAGGCGTGCAGAAAAAAGCAGGTGGTGTTGTGGCCTAATGCTCTTTCAGGTCCCAAACCCATAGTGCTACTCAGGTACCCCCAAAGTGCTACTCCCTCGGGGCGCTTGACACCAGCCTATGACCTGAACAGGTAGACCCCTACAGATCAGGAGGCACTGGCCCACTCCAGATCCCATACACAAGAGACGAACCCTGACTTCCACCTTTCATGGTGGATGCTCAATTCAGTTTCCATCCCACGGCCAGGACCCTTTGGAACCCCATCATTCCAAACAAAGTGCTCTGCAGCCAGCCATTCCTACCCTTAGGCCACAACAGCAGCACATTTCCCCTCCTGAACACTGATGAGAAGCCAAGAGGCTGAGAAGTGATTCCATCTCTGGGTGCTGCTATAGACATGGTCTCCTACGTGAATTCTTCTCACCTCTATGGTTTGGCCAGCCCAGGGAGACCTTCAGATAACCTTGGGAGACCTTTGCATTACGATGGAGGTGTCTGACTCACCTGTTCCGTTTACTTATTGTACTAATGAGAGCCGGTAAACAATGTTCTGTGTATCTTCTGCAGCTCCTGGCGATGAGAAGATGAATAACCAGACCATATGCATACAAACACTCCCCGGCTACGGGCAACACAAGGCAACCCAGACAGAACCGACACATAGTGAGATCTCAGGGAAGAACGGGTCTCCTCTCCTCTATCAACCAACCAGAATGATCGTTCAGTATGGAGAGTTGGAAGGAAGAATCCGATTGGCTGCTTTGAACCACATACACTAAATAGTTATGTGGAACCCCAAAGCAAATTTTTGAGTTCCGGTGTTCCCCATAAAGGGTACTGTTAATGCTTCAGCAAGTGGCAAAGACATTGTAGACCGGGAGGTAGGCAACCTCGGCACTCCGGCTGTCGTGGAACTGCGAGTCCCATGATTCATTGCAAGACTGACAGCCACAGACATGGCTCCCAGAAGCATGATGGGATTTATAATGTCACCACAGCTGGAGTGCCGAGGTTGCCCACCCCTCTTGTAGACAATTGTGCACTTCCAACTTTGTGGTAACAGTTTGGTGAAGGCTCTTTTCTATTCCGGCATGACTCAAAGCCAGCTCCATGAAGACATGTTTTGGCCAGCTTGAGGTGGAGGGACTCGAGGGCCCTTCACAGAGCCCTGACCTCAACCCTACCGAGCACCATTGGGAAGAATTAGAATGGTGAGCCGGGTCTTCTCATCCGACATCAGCACCTGACCCTCAAAAATGGGCACAAATTCCCACAGACACCCTCCCAAACATCCCAACTCTCCCGGAGTCTCCTGCTATTAGATAGAGGCTCACCAGCCGCCCGGGATAGAAACATTTTCTACCGGAAAGGTTTACTCTCCTCGATCTAGCAGAGTAAACCTTTCCCTGCGATCTGGGGGCCGCTGGAAGCCGTCGGTCAGAGAAAAGAAAAAAAAACAGCATAGGAATGAATAGCTGGATTGCTATTGGCTATTTCACTTTGCAATAGCCAATAGCAGACTAGCCATTGCTCCCGCCCACTGCTGCTGGCAATCAGCAGAGGGGGACCTGAAGTTCTCCATCAGGTCCTCTTCTAGTGATTGACAGCAACAGAGGGCGGGTGCAATAGCCAGCTTGCTATTGGATATTGCAAATTGAAAATAGCCAATAGCAATCCAGCTATTCATTCCTATGCTGTGTTTTTTTCAAATTTTTATTCTGACGGCAGCAGCTGTCACAATGCTAAAAATAACCCAAAAAACAGCAGATAGCAAAGAAGCTATTGCTTCCCGTGCTATCTGCCATCATTTCAGGGGGGTGCTGAGGGTACTTCTCTGAAATGAGAAGGGCACCTCCCTGAAATGAGAAGGGCACCTCCCTGAAATGAGAAGGGCACCTCCCTGAAATGAGACAGGCACCTCCCTGAAATGAGAAGGGCACCTCCCTGAAATGAGACGGGCACCTCCCTGAAGTGATAAGGGCACCTCCCTGAAATGAGACGGGCACATCCCTGAAGTGATAAGGGCACCTCCCTGAAATGAGAAGGGCACCTCCCTGAAGTGATAAGGGCACCTCCCTGAAATGAGAAGGGCACCTCCCTGAAGTGATAAGGGCACCTCCCTGAAGTGATAAGGGCACCTCCCTGAAGTGATAAGGGCACCTCCCTGAAATGAGAAGGGCACCTCCCTGAAGTGATAAGGGCACCTCCCTGAAGTGATAAGGGCGCCCTTTGAAATTGCTTTTTTCAGGTTGGAATCCCTGCACTCCAGAATCCGGTGGAACCCCTTCCCAGAAGAGCGGAGGATGTTATAGCCACAAAGGGGCCAACTCTATATCAATGGCCATGGTTGCCCAACAAACTCCTATAGGGGTGATGGTCGGGTGTTCACAGAGGGTCTCCACCCCCTCAGACAAGGCCCCATGGCCTTGTCCTAGACAATAAGCATCGCGAGGAACAATGTGCACCGAACCGTCTCAACCAACAAGACTTCAGATCGTCGGTTTTGGATGCCGTCACCTGCTGTGGCGTAGTACAACGGCCTGTTTTTTGACACCACAACCCCCAGCGGCCAATCACAATCCTCTTTCACTGACTTGTCTCATAGACTTGGTTGCTGCAGTCACTGACAATTTTTTTTCACCTCCGTCTTAACAAGCGGCCGGCGGTCCGTCATGTCAGAGAGCGGCCGGCGGTCCGTCATGTCAGAGAGCGGCCGGCGGTCCGTCATGTCAGAGAGCGGCCGGCGGTCCGTCATGTCAGAGAGCGGCCGGCGGTCCGTCATGTCAGAGAGCGGCCGGCGGTCCGTCATGTCAGAGAGCGGCCGGCGGTCCGTCATGTCAGAGAGCGGCCGGCGGTCCGTCATGTCAGAGAGCGGCCGGCGGTCCGTCATGTCAGAGAGCGGCCGGCGGTCCGTCATGTCAGAGAGCGGCCGGCGGTCCGCTGGGGGACCACTATCATGTCATGTGACATTGTAGGAACGGCTATTGGGAACAATCCGGCATCCTGGTACCGCTTGAGCCACTTCCTGTTATAGGGTGACAACGCTATGTGCCCGTTTCCCAATTGTGCCCCTGCGTTGTCACCCTGTCACATGGCTTCCGAAGGAGGCTACAAGTGGTTGTTCCAGCACACATTACGCAGGTATGGTTCACTGTTGTCACCAGCAGGACACCCGTCCTGGGAAATGACACGCGGCCATCACTGGAACGCATGTAGACAACGCTCTGTCCCCGTTTCCTAACTGTGCTAATGCGTTGTCACGCGGGATCTGATGCAGACTACATGTATGCATTTTGCAGGAATGGTCCACTGTTGTCACCAATAGAAAACCCTGCCCTGAGAAATGCCATGCGGCCATCGCCGGGACGCATGGAGGCGGGAAGTGGCTGCAAAGAGCCTGCGAGAGATCTGCAGCGCTGAGATGGAACAAAGGAGGAAAAAAACAGTATTTTAAGAGGAATACAGTGTACAGAGCAGGACCAAACGTCACCTGATCAGCATTTATATCTACGTTGCATTACTGACCTCATAGAGCGGGGGTGGGCACACTGAAACTACAAGTCCCATGATGCATCTGTGTCTGGGAGCCATGCCTGTGGCTGTGAAAATCCTGCAATGCCTCATGGGATTTGTAGTTCCACCTCAGCTGGAGGGCCGGAGTTTGCTCCACCCGTGTTATAGAGCATTGGAGGTCCCGTTCACAACAGACAGTGCGCATAGTGCGTGTGTTGCTGTGCATTGTGCACATGTTTTTTTTTTGCAACTTTATTAAACGAACATTTCTATTAACAGCGGCGGGACGCTCCAATCACTGCCGGAATCACTGACCCGACGGCTGCACTTCAGGCATAACAAAGCGGCTCCGGAGAGCGGAGATCAGGTGACACCCAATCACCTCCCGGGACAGATCAGATCTCCTCCCACACACTGAACACGGATTGTACAATCAGATTGTACCGCTGACCTCCCACAGACTGAACACGGATTGTACAATCAGATTGTACCGCTGACCTCCCACAGACTGAACACAGATTGTACAATCAGATTGTACGCTGACCTCCCACACACTGAACACGGATTGTACAATCAGATTGTAAACTGACCTCCCACACACTGAACACGGATTGTACAATCAGATTGTACGCTGACCTCCCACACACTGAACACGGATTGTACAATCAGATTGTACGCTGACCTCCCACACACTGAACACGGATTGTACAATCAGATTGTACGCTGACCGCCCACAGACTGAACACGGAACACATATCTCAGGCAAGTCATGAAGGACGGGGATCGGCATAACAGCCGGGCAAACAGCATTTTGAGCGCCGGCGGCACGGTGAAAGAACAGCGTAGACCGCCAGCGCTGCCCCGCCTCCTGAAAATGCAGTTCACCCGGCTGCCATCCTGATCCGCTCCCTCGTCTACGGGGGGAAAAACTGCGATTGCACGCCGGCGTTCCCGGTCTACAAGGCTCATGGCCGAAGCCGGCGGACCAGCATGACCCCCACCCCCGAGGACGGCCTTACCTCTTCCACCAGGGCGGAGAGCTGATCCAGGGGGGAGTAGGACAGGTTCCCGAACGTGAGGCTGCTCCTGATGAGTTCGGCGCTCAGGGCGCCGGGGCTCTTCTTCACGAAGTACACGGCCTTGTTCTTGATGGCGGCGGGGAAGGCCAGCGCGGGGACCAGCAGCCCGGCCGCGTTCAGCGACACCACCAGCGCCGGGCACTCGGCCTTGTCCAGGAACTGCCGCAGGGCGGCCACGTTCTCCTCGGCCGAGACGCATTTCTGCCAGCGGTCCGGCTTGAGCCGCAGCGCCCTCAGCACGTACTCCTCGATGAACTGCAGCCGCTTGTCGGACGGCGGCGGCGGCGCTGTCTCCGCCATTCCTGCGCGTTGCGTTCCTTCCCGGGGAGGAGGAGGGGAGCTGAGATTGAGCAGCGCCGAGCCCGGTGATGGGGAGAAGACTGAGGACCCGGCTGCTCAGCACCTTCTCTGCTCACTCCCGGCTGCCATGGAAACTCTGTTTGTGTTCAACAAGTTGCTGGGACTTGAGGCTGCT
>NW_017306315.1:2924689-2925024 GCF_000935625.1 Nanorana parkeri
ACTGGCCAAATGGAAAAGAGCAGCCGATTGGTTGCCGCGGGCGACCGCTCCAGGTTCGATCAAACTCCGCCCCCAGTTTACCGTTACGCAAGCGCGCCAAAAGGCAGGAGGAACAGCGCGCGGAACACGCCAAACGCGCTTGCCGGTGTCATTACTAGTTAATGGCACCCCGAACGCGTCTGAGGAAAAAGGCGTGGTTTTCCCTGCGCACGTTCAAACGCCCACGGAATAAAAACACAGAACGCATGCTGAAGAATTGGCCTCATGTGTTTGCAGCACATCCCGGAATCTATTGAAATCTTTTGGGACATGCGGCAAATGGGGGGGGGGGGGGG
>NW_017306315.1:2925081-2954025 GCF_000935625.1 Nanorana parkeri
TACAGACGAACGCACGGGAACGTGCGTCACCGTACGCTATGGTGTGGACGGGGCCTTAGGCAGCACATGCGTATAAACCAGCCGCCAGCCAGGTGATCGGCTGCAGATTGCTTTTTTAGGGGGCGGTAAAGTCTGCCGCACATGTGAACGTAGCCCTAGGGCCCGTTGAGCTCATCTGCTTGCGGTAACTTGTGGCGACGCATACATTGTGTCGCGCTGTCAAATAAAATAGTGCATGCATCCTTTTTTTGGCAATGCGCACGTTTCGGGGTAGCTACATTATGACACACGCACAAAAAACACTCCTAAGGACCCGGCTATTTGCGGTAGGCGTGGCATGAGTGCACTATGTTTTGGGTAACGCACAGCGGTTTGCACTCACATTGCCCCTAAGGACCCGTTCACACCATCCTTTTGCGGTAACACGTGAAAACGCACCTAAATGCGTTGTGTTTTGCTGGCCAAAAAAAATGTGCGTGCATTTTGAGGTGACTAAATTACACACACAAAAAAAAGTCCGTGAGGACCTGTTTGCACCATTTATTGCAGTAACGTGCAGCAACGCATGCACTATTTTTTGGGAGCACTCGGCAATACACTGTATTGATGAGTTGTCGTGTGTTGCGCTGAGCTGCAACGCATGAATGTCTGTCACAAGGTGCGTTGCACGTTACCACAGATTATTACGCATAGAAGTGATGGGTCAACAACTGCATTGGCAAACGCATGTTTTCTGGGCACAAACAGCGACCTATTATTGGATAAGGGACCAGTCACACTTAAGCATTCCGCTATGGTGCGTTTAAGTGCACATGCATCAATGTGCGTTGCGTTAAGGCAGCCTATTCTTTATGAATGGGCTGCCCACGCACCAGCGCAAATCAGGTCACATGCACCCTCTGCACTGCCAGGTCTGCTGCGGCCAATGAGATTTGCAGGCCTGCATTTAACGTGCATTCCAAACGCATGAAAGCAAGACCTGGTGACATCATCTCTGAAGATGCTTCTTTGTTAACCCTTGCAGTGCATGGGGAGGACATTAGAGTGTAAGCTCCTCTGTACAGAGACGGTCGTATCGGGCAGCTCCCGGGAAGGACAGGTGATGCGCGTGATTAGTACGCAGCCCCCGTCCTCCTCTATGGGACCACGCCGCCCTACGCTCACCGGCCTTGCACATCCGTGCTGGTGTGCGTACTCGTACGCTGAAAGGATGGATCCTGTCTGCGTCTGAGCCGGGACACCCGCACCCGTACGGACCTGCACTTGAGGTGAGCGTATGGCCGCGTACTCTGATAGCGGAGGACAGAGACTAATCACACGCAGCGCCTGTCCTTCCCGGGAGCGGCCCGATACGTCCGTGCACGCAGCACGGAGCTGTACATGCGTGCCGGTTCCCGTGTGAATGAGCCCTTATTAATCTTCCTGTTCCCGGGACACACAATGACGTGTGCGGCTATCACGGGATGACATTTCCAGTCACATACCTGACCCGGAGATCCTGCGAACTGATATGTGATGATCTCCATCACAGGTGACGTGATCAGTGCAGGGCGGTACACTGATTATCACACCTGCACAGTGATCGCACAGACCGGGGGGGCGGAGCTTAAGGTCATAGTCCACCAATGTGCACCAACACTGATGTAAAAAATGTGCATTTATTAATATTTTTGCCTTGGAGTCTGATAAGCATTGTAACCGCCATCAGAGGATCACAGGTGCAATGCTCTGACTTGCTCCTGCAGACTATTCCTCCCCCTCCCCCCCTGTCCATACCGAGGTGCAGACTTCCAGGTGTATAACTGGACGAGGTTATTAATGGACCGCAAGCGATGTCGCCGCACTGATGCTTCCAGTGAGTCCGGCGGTGGCAGACAGGATTGTATTTTTTCATTCGCATAACCGTGTGATACAATAAGACCCCGATCACACCCGGGCGCCGCTGTGGCGCGCGTTCCTGCACTTCAGCCCTCGTTCACACCTGAACGTTTTGTAGCGCGTTCTACGCTCGACGAACGCTCTACAAAACGCTCAAACATCTAAATCCCATTGTAGTCAATGGGTCTCGTTCCCACCTCGGCGTATTTCCGCCCGTCCCTAACGCGCTACAAAACGGCCCGCGCCTGAAAAGGTACAGGTACTACTTTGGGCCGTTTTTGTTGCGCGCTTCCATTGGGATACAGCCAAGTAGCCCTCGGAAACGCGCGTTTGTCGCGCGATTTTTACCGCGAATCGCGACAGACGCGCATATGCAATACGCCTAGGTGTGAACCAGGGCTCACACCTGGGCGTCGCAGTTCCTGCACTTTTGCGGGCATGCTTCCCGTGTTTGGCATACGTTTGCATTGATTTCAATGGGTCCCCGGAGGTGCGCCGAACGTGGGAAAGTAGAACATATCAAACGTTTTGCAACGTGTGTCTGCTCGGCTGCAATAGTAATGGCACCGGCAGGTACGTTCTGCGTTTTTGCGCATTTCTGATTGGCACACATCCATGTTGATTTCAGTGAGCACGCACCAAATACGGGAACGTAGAACGTGTTACTGCAACATGCGTTCTGTTTTGCAACATGCGTTCTGTTTTTGTTTTGTTCTCGTGCATTTATAGCGACCTCACACGCGTGAAAACAACACGTTTGCTTGGCCACGTTTGCGGCGCCATTAACTAGCAATGGCACTGCTAGCGCTTTCTGCGTTTAGGGCCCAGTCACACCAGCAAGAGTGCGTTGCAATGAGTTCGGCCTCTGGAATGCAACCCTGCCGGCTCACTTTGTTTTGGGGGGGGAGGGGGTGTGGCGTTGCATTGAACTCAATGGCACCTCAGCCAAATGACAGGTAGAAGCTGATTGGTTGCCATGTGTGACCGCTCCAGATTCCCCTCAATGTATCCAGAGATGAAACAGTGCCACCTACAGGCAGTGCTGGTAACACGTCCTCCTAACAAGCCCCGGAATGCAGCACATGTGAAAGCTCCACCATGGAAGTTTATTTCTTCACAGCAAGCGCTGGATAAAAACCAGACAGCTGCTGACGCGTTTTAGCCAATCCTGGTTTTAGTTGTAGCTTCGACTGAGGCCAGGATTTGTCGGAAACGCGTCAGCGGCTATACTCTTGGGACTTGTAGTTCCGTACTAGCTGTATGCTGCTATCTGGGCACTGGGATTGCTGGGACTTGTAGTTCCCTATTGGCTATTGCTATATAAGACCAGGGGCTGCTAGGACTTGTAGTTCCGCATTGCTTGCCTGCTGCTATCTAGACACTGGTACTTCTGGGACCTGTAGTTCTGTGTTGGCTGTGTGCTACTATCTGAACACTGAGACTGCTGAGACTTGTAGTTCTACATCGGCTGTGTGCTGCTTTCCGGACACTGAAACCGCTGGGACTTGTAGTTCCACATTGGCTGCATACTGCTATCTGGACCCTGGGACTGCTGGGATTTGTAGTTCCACATTGGCTGCGCGCTGCTATCTGGATACTGAGACTGCTGGGACTTGTAGTTCTACATTGGCTGCATGCTGCTATCTGGACCCTGGGACTTGTAGTTCCACATTGGCTGCATGCTGCTACCTGGACACCGGGACTGCTGGGACTTGTAGTTCCATGCTAGCTGCGTGCTGTTCTGTGCACACTGGGATTGCTGGGACTTGTGGTGCTACCCTGACACGAGTGTCATCATTGCTGGAGTTGGTGGGGCCCCTCGATTCCTATCTTGCAAGTGGTTGGAACTCTGACCCACACTTGTTATATCTGCCCCTCCATTCGGGTCCCTCCTGCCCTATTGTGTGCTGGAACCCCCCCCCCCCCCAGTAGAACCGTGTCAGTTATATTCTCTGCGCCCTACCAGTGGAAGGAGACAAATCCGGTAATCGATCAAAACTACGAACTTATCGAGTTGTGGGACCGCATTACTTCCGGTTTCCTCAGAACCCGGGTGGGCCGTCATCAGCTTTCACTTCCTTCTAAACTGAGTTTCCACTTCTGCGTCTCTGAGATGCGGACACAACGCCTACCGGCTCCGTACTGACACCAGGGACCCCCCCCGGGGGCGCAGAGAGGACGCACAGGGACTGAGCAAGAGAACATCGTGACAACATACAGACTGTACTGCCTGTTCAGCCAAGCTGTAACCTATATACACAGGTATGTAGCTGGATTTCTGCTATTGCAGCACTGGGATCCTGGGCTCAGTTCCCCCGTCAAGGCCCACCGTCTGCATGGAGTTTGTATGTCGGTGGGTTTTCGGCATGTTGCTCCTCCTGTCTCTTCCATAACCAAAAAAAAAAACACACACACTGAGGAGTTAAAGGAGAACGATGGGGTCAGGGCTTTTCCCCATAGTTCTCCTAAGGGTAACGGGAGGACACAAACTAGCGTCCTCCCGTCACCCTAAGCTCAGTATATAGGGAGCTGCAGCTCACGGTATACTGAGGAGCCGCAGCTGGAACGGATCCCGACAATTATGTCTGGATCCGCCCAGCTGCGTGAGTGACAGCTGGCTCTGCCTATCTAGAGGCAGAGCTAGCTGTACCCGCCCCCTCCCCCGTCCAATCTGCCAGTCAGCCCTGGAGGAGCGGGGAGAATCCAGCCCCTCCCATGTCATGGCAGAGAGCCGTGACAGGATCGAGAGGTAAGCGAACGCCGGTATGTCTTCGCTCACTTCCCGATCTACTGAGCCGACCTGTGGCAGTCTCATTGTCACAGGTCGGCTAGAACTATGAGGTGAGTGAAAAGCCCCTCCCCCTCATAGTTCTTCTTTAATCAGCTTCTAGTCCAAGCCGGCTGTATTACCAGGGACTAGGGATGAGCTCCGGTTTAGACTAGGGATGCACCAATAACGATTTTTCGGTATGGAGTACTGATATTTTTTTTTTTCCGGTACACGCCGATACCGGAAGTACCATCAAGGAAGCCAGACTGCGTCTAATGACTCGCCTCCCGGCTTCCAGATTAGCAGGGAAGCCTTCCCTATGCTCCCTCGTCACTAGGTGACGAGAAAGCATGGAGCCGGCTTTCTGGCCAATCAGAAAACCGGGCGGTGTGTAATGACGCCACCGCGCCCGGCTTCCTGATTGGCCGGGAAGCCAGCTCCTTGCTCCCTAGTCAGGCTTCCTGATTGGCCAGCTTCCAACCAATCAGGAAGACGGGCAGCGTGTCATTACAAGCTGCCAGGCTTCCTGATTGGCCCGGCAGCCGGCTCCATGCTCTCTCGTCACAAGTGGCCAGCTCCTGGACCAATCAGGAAGTCATTACACGCTGCCCGGCTTCCTGATACTAGAAGTATCGGGCTAGGCATCGGAGCATTTGGGCGAGTACCCAAATAATCGGCACCGATACTAGTATCGGTGCATTCCTAGTTTAGACCAAACTTAGAAGTGCCATAAGGGCACCGGAGCAATCAGCTGCGGGGGCTGGGGCATTCCTCACCCCGCAGCTGCACATCAACAAAGGGGAGGGATGCTTGTGCTGAGGTCATTGACCTTATATGGCCACGTGACCATATTAGGTCAATGTCAGTGACCAAGTATAGCCATATAAGGTCATTGATGATGTCACTGCATCCTGCCCCCTTTGTTTACGTGCAGCTGTCGGTGTCGAATTCATATTTTAGGCACGAAGATTACTTATAGTCTAGCTGGATGAGCCAACAGGGCCACCCACGATTCAGCCGGAACTGCTCAAAATACAATCTGTATATGGCTAGCTTGATTTTGGTGACCTTGCCAGAAACACACTTTAGGTTCATGCATGTTATGTCAAGCGTTCCCTTTCACTGTGGTCCCGTACTAGGGTGACAACGCTGCTCCTCCATCGCTACAGTGCAGCGAGTGAGCGTTGTCACCCCAGGACAGGACTACAGTGCACATTACCGCTTTACATAATGCACATTAACGCACCACAACCAACCAGATAGATCTGAGTGGACCCCAAAAATACTTTGTAATATGACAAGGTATTCCTCAAACACACTGAAACCCATATGCACATGGCCTTAGTAACGCTTGTGGAATTGCGCAGGTCTCCATAGCAGGATTGTCCTAGAGTTTGGGGTCAGACAGCCATCATGGGGGGGGGGGCTGTTAGGATTCACCAATTCTTTATGCTCCTGTCTTAAAAGAGAACTTTGGGGTCACAGGGTGACGGGAGGACACAAACTAGCGTCCTCCCGTCAACCAAAGCTCAGTATATAGAGAGCTACAGCTCGCGGTATACTGACACGCCGCAGCCGGGACGGATCCCGACATAGTTCAACGCTTCATTTTTAGGAATGGCGTCTGCAGACATGAGAGATGAGCTGGAGTGCTCCATCTGTCTGAACATCTACACGGATCCCGTCACGCTCAGATGCGGACACAACTTCTGCCGGGTCTGCATCGACCGCGTGCTGGATACCCAGAAGAGCTCCGGAGTTTACACCTGCCCGGAGTGCAGAGAAGAGTTCTACGAGCGTCCCGCGCTGAGGAAGAACACGACTTTAAGCAACATAGCGCAGCGCTTCCTCTGTGCGGAGCCAAAGCCGGGAGAGACCCGAATTCTGTGCACCAACTGCATTCACGCTTCTGTGCCCGCCGTTAGGACTTGTCTACTGTGCGAGTGCTCCTTGTGCGAGAACCACCTGAGAGTCCACAGCACCTCACCGGAACACGTCCTCGTGGAACCCACCAAATCCTTCGCCAGCAGAAAATGTCCCGTCCACAAGAAGGTCCTGGAATATTACTGCACGGAGGACGCCGCCTACATTTGTGTCTCCTGCCGGCTGGATGGAGAACACAAGAAGCACAAAATAAGCCCGATGAAGGACATCGCTGAGAAGAAGAAGGAAAAGCTGAAGACGCTCCAGAAAAAACTGCGCTCGAAGCAGGAGAAGATCGGGAACAGGGTCCAGAAGCTAAAGGAACACAGGAGAAAAGCTGAAGAGAAAGCAGCCGGAGAAAGCCAGAGAGTCACGGCCCAGTTTGAAGACCTCAAGAGACGGCTGGAGGACATCAAGAAGAAGGTCCTGAGTGAGATCTCCAGGCAGCAGGAGCAGGCCTCGCTCTCCGTCTCTCATCTTCTCAAGAAGCTGGAAATCGAGCAGGACGAGCTGTCCGGAAAGGCGCAGAGGATTGAGAAGCTGCTGAAAATGACAGATCCCTTCACAGTGTTACAAGAACGGGAGTCGCTCAACGATGACTCTTCTGACTCCAGGAAAGGGGACGAGGAGGACAGAAAGCAAGAGGACAAAGTCTACAAGAGCGATCTGGATGAAGGTCGGATCTCGGAGACTTTATATGGCGGCCTTTGCGATCTCATAACCTGTATAAAAGGAAGGATTTCTCCGGATAAGGCAACGCAAGTCCTACTGGACGTGGACACGGCTTGCGAGGACGTAGATATATCGGGGGACTTGAAGACGATCTCCAAATCGGAAATGAAACAGTATCACCCTCAGAGGTTTGTGTATTATCCGCAGGTGTTGAGCGCCTGCCCCTTCTCCTCGGGGCGGCACTCTTGGGAAGTGGAGGCGAGTGATACTGGAAATTGGAGGATTGGAGTGTCTTACTCTACAGTTGACAGGAGCGGGGATCAGTCCTATTTTGGAGACAACAGCAAATCCTGGTGTCTTCGTCGCTTTAACAATAGTCAGTATTCTGCAATACACGATGGCAAGGAGGTCTCCTTAAAAGACAAGGTCTCCAGTCAGAGGCTGAAGGTCTTTTTGGATTATGAGCTGGGTCAGGTGTCCTTTTATGAGCTGTGTGACCCGATTCGACACCTCCACACCTTCACTGCCACCTTCACCCAGCCCCTCCATGCTGCCTTCTGTGTGTGGGATGACTGGGTGAAGATCACAACGTGAACGTCTCAAGTGACGCAGTGCGGGTTCATCGGCGAGCAGAGGGAACCTCGGCACTCAATCTGTTATGGAACTGCAAATCCCACGACACTCTGACAGGCATGATAGGATTTGCAGTTTCACCACAGCTGGAGGGTCCAGGTCCCCTACCCCGGAACTAGCGTCACAGTTTGCTTTAGCCCTGTAATCTCTGAGGGTCCTGTCGCACCATATGCAGTGCATTCCGCCGCGGTTCGCATACATCAAGCCGCGCTGCGTTCTAGGACGGGAGCGAGTTTTTGTGACATGACGTTCCAATAAACGAACACTGTGGACTGCAATATTGTTGGCGTGCTGGTGACATCCATTTATTTTGTATTGTTTGGTGGCGCCGTCCGCAGTCACTGTGAGCACCCCTCCCCCCCCATCTAATTTTTGGTTTTCGCAGTAAGGAGTGTGACAAGGTACCTTTTATATTTGTTCTGGGAGGGAGCATGGCGGTGCATGCACTATTTTTTCCAATCACACTGCACCGGAACGGAGGGTATTCCTGTACCTCACAATCGGATGTGGGCCGGGGGAGTGTCTGCGGCGCCATTGACAGGAATGCCACCGCCTCGCCCCAGAACGCGGCCTGGCTTGATGTATTCGATCCTGTGCGTTCCGGGCTCAAACCACGCCGGAACGCATTGAATATGGAGTGACACAGCCCTACAACTCTGTCATTTCACTGCTGGAGAATCCAAAGAAGAAGCTGTAAGTGTGCTGCCTATCAATGAGCTTGATGATGTTATGTACTTGTTCATGTAAAACCAACTTCTCCACTTAGCGTGAGGTAGGAGAGAACTGATCTTTAGATCCATGTAGAAGAGAACTGACCCCCATCAGATCTTTTAGTGTCAGGTAGAAGAGAAGTAGACCCCCGCCAGATCTTTAGGGTCAGGTAGAAGAGAAGTAGACCCCCGCCAGATCTTTAGGGTCAGGTAGAAGAGAACTAGCCCCCCACCAGATCTTTAGGGTCAGGTAGAAGAGAACTAGCCCCCCGCCAGATCTTTAGGGTCATGTAGAAGAGAACTAGCCCCCCGCCAGATCTTTAGGGTCAGGTAGAAGAGAACTGACCCCCATCACATCTTTAGGGTCATGTAGAAGAGAACTAGCCCCCCGCCAGATCTTTAGGGTCAGGTAGAAAAGAACTAGCCCCCCGCCAGATCTTTAGGGTCAGGTAGAAAAGAACTAGCCCCCCGCCAGATCTTTAGGGTCAGGTAGAAGAGAACTGGCCCGCTCCCGATTTTGGATTGTCGCTTCATTAGTGTGCTTTTTGGTGCACTTGGCTTGAAAAGGAATCCAAAGAAGTGACTAAAAAATGGTCTTATAGAACTCCACGAATTTAAAAAAAACCTCAACCCTTTCAGCTGGGCTACCCCCACTTTACAGGGGTTAAGTGCTCAAATAAAGCAGATGTACTCACCTGATCCTCCGTCCCGCTGAATCCCTCTAGGCTGTTAGACTCGTCCCTGCAGCCTCTCCCCTGAGCTCCTCCAGTCTTAAGCTGGTCCATCGTCTTGATTTAGGGGTAAGGATGCTGCCGAGGGACATTCCACAGCCGGAGCTGTGAGTCCTGACCGCAGCGCAAGCGAGGATCAGGCGAGTATATCTGCTGTTCCCTTCTAAGCAACTTTATTCTCAAAGCAAAGCTCGCACCTTGTGCCGCCATCCTAAATGTATGAGAATCCAAAAAGGTGACCGCAACAAGGTCTTAAGTATCGGGAGTACCAGTGCTTGGGGAAGAGGCATTCAAGGGCTGGAAACATAGCATTGTCCTTACAGAGGTTGTATTTTAATACTGTTTATACATATATATATCTTTATGAGCTTTTTGTAAATTGAAACGTAAAGAACTCGGGAAATTTAGAAAAAGGCTACCCCTACCCTGCAAGGGTTAAGTGCTCATTTTGTCTAGGGGACTCAAAATTACATTATTTGGCTTTGTAGACAATTGGAAAGTTTATTTGTGCTGATAAAAAAAAAAAAAATCCACTGTTGCTTTGCAGTGGCGAGCTAAACATTTTCCTCCTGACGCAGGAAGATGTCCCGGGTGTAACGTGGTGCCGCGCTGGTACATACTCCAATAAATGTTCTACATCTGCAGGCTGAGCTGTTAATATTTTATTGTATTTATTCACCTTTCACCAAATATGCAAAAAATGAACTACGTGTACAGAATTATATATCACACTCTTTCCTTCATCCTACCAGACTGCATTCCACAGAGCTGTATAGAGGACACTGAGCCATTCACATCAGTCTCTGCACCAGAGGAGCTCACAGTATAATGAACCCACCACAGTCACACACTATTATTATTATACATGTATGTAGCTCTGACATATTCCGTAGCGCTGTACAGAGAACACTGAGCCGGTCACATCAGTCTCTGCACCGTAGGAGCTTACACTCTAATGTCCCCCCCACACTATTATTATACATGTATGTAACTCTGACATATACCACAGCGCTGTACAGAGAACACTGAGCCGGTCACTGCACCAGAGGAGCTTACACTCCCCAGACTCCTCCCTGGACTCCAGTGCTGTAACACCACAGTACTGACTGTTTATAACGGAAGAGAACAGACATAATGAGGTGAAGGCACACAGGAAGTTATGCATCATGGAAAGGAAATCTCTTGTTTTGTGAGCAGCAAATTCCTGCAATGTTCCGGGGCCCGCCGGGCATATGGAAATGAATCATAATCTGATCGGCTTGTATCGGAATATAATGCATCCTGTCATTTAAAGTGAAACTTTTGTATTGCTAAAGAGAAAAAAAAAAAAAAAACTCCCCCAAATTCTCTGGACATGGCAAAGATTTTAAGCAAACGTACCCGCTTCCGTTCCGTAGACACTGAGACGGCTCATTCTAGGGCACTTGCTGAATGTTTTCTTTACAACTTGAGTCACATACGAGGCCGTTCCTTTAGAATAGGACATGATCAGTCGTCATGTAATAAATCATCGCGCACTCTTCAGTGATTTAGAATGGAGTTTCTGTCACCCGAGGATAGAAAATACCAATACAGGAGCCCGCAGGACACGGCCACATTCTATGCCCGGGTCTGCCTGTAATTGGAGTTCAAGCTTTCAACAGGCTAGTAGGAAAGGCATTAGATTTATACATGGGCGAACGGAAGAGCATTCTGGGAAATCCACTATTGAACTGTACAGCCATGTGATCAGGGGCGGACTGACGACACATGGGGCCCCCGGGCAATACAATATTATGGGGCCTCCCTTGTGCTCCACCCATATATAAGCCACCTTCAACGGCCAAAGGGCTGCTGTACAGGCTATGCACAATATTCTCTATAGCCCGTACAGCAGCCGAGCCGAACCCACAGGCTTCGGCTTGGCCGAGTCGTATTCACAGCCGAAGCAGGAAGAAAAGGTCAGCCGAAGCCGACCGATCTCCACGCAGATGACAGCTGGGCGGAGCCAGTCGTGATTTCACGGCTGGCTCCACACAGTTGTAATAACAGATCAGCGTCCCCAAATGACCTGGGGATGATGATCGGTCATTAAACAATAACAACTGGGCAGAGCCGGCCGTGACGTCACAGCCGGCTCCACCCAGTTATTGATTGGCCGGGACCTGCTAGAAGACTCTGGCAGGTGCCAGCCAATAGGAAACAGGAGGTGCGGCGTTTTTTTTTTAAGTTTAAAATATATTTTTTTAAATTTAAATTTTCCTATTTTTTTTAAACAATTTTTCTACATTTTTTTTTCTCAATTATTTAATTTTTTTCTATTCTGCTCGCTACCACTGAGGTACTGAGCAGAATAGCCGAGCCAAATGCTGTTTGCGGCATTTGGCTATTACTTACTGCGGTTCGGCCCCTATGTGAATAGGGGCGGACGGCAGTGAGTGAGCTGCCGGAGCTTCAGGCTCAGCCGATCCAGATGTTGGATCGGCTGAGTCGAACTCCTCCTGCACTTCAGCTCAGCCGAGCATACAGAGCATGTTCGGCTGGCCGATGTTCGGCTAATTTTAGCCCATGTACGGCTGAAAATCAACCGTACAAGGCTGAAGTGAATAGCCGCACAGCGTTCAGCTCACTTCACTTCGGCTCAGTTATTCACTCGGTGAATAACCCCCCCTAGCGTTTGCACACGGGACGCAAACGCTATATGTGAAACAACTGCACGGATTCCGCTCGTTTGCAGCTATCATATAGCCGCGAACGTGCAGAATCCGCTGGATTATCGCGCTTGCACTATTTTGGGGGCCGTGCGGTTTTCCACAATAGTCTGATAAAGCACATAAAAGCGCATTGTTTTTTTCTGTTTAGAGCGGCTCTGCTGGTATTCGGACAGCCGCTCCAGTGTGAATGGAGCTGTAACCCGCACGACCCCCAAAATACTGCAAGCGCGATAATCCAGCGGATTCCGCACGTTCACCACTATATAATTGCCGCAAACTAGCGGAATCCATGCAGTTCACATATAGAGTTTGCGTCCCGTGCGGGCTCCCACATGAAAAACGGCCTGGAAGCGCAAATGCTGTATGTGAATGGAGACTAAAAGGTTAACAGTTTACAGCTAAAAAAATAAAAAGTCATTAAAATTCACTTACCAGCATCAGGGCTCCCGATCCCCAGTCGGGGTTTTTGTAGAACTGCTCCAGTGGGGGGCCCAGGGCCGGATGTCAGTAGGTCCGCCCTCCGCCCACTGCGACACGCTGGAGCTCTTCTCGGCCGCGCCGCTGTAGGAGATGCGGCTCTGCTAAAGCGGCAGTGTATAATGGGCCCGGGAGGAGGGCGACACTGCCGTTGCCGCTTTAATAAACCCGCGTCCTCTTCTATGCGGGCTGAAAGGGGCACGGGTGTCGGTGACGGGCCCCCTCTTTGGCCGCGGGCCCTCGGGCAATGCCCGACTGCCCGTATGGTCAGTCCGCCCCTGCATGCGATGAAGAGTGGGGCCAGACTGGAGGTATTGCCCGGCCACCGTTTGTGCCGATGGGTTCAGTCCCAATCGCCTGTCTGTCGCTTTGCTACACTCTATGGTCTTAAAGAAGAACTCCAGGAATGAACAAAGTTAACCCTTGCAGTAGGGCTAACTCCACTCCCACTAGTGGATGAGACCAGTGTTCAGTCCCTCAGCGCTAAAACTCTTTCCATGGTAAACCCAGCAATTGTGGAAAATGTGAAAGATGCCCAGCAGTGCAATTGCCCGCACAGCCTACTCAATAGTGAGTCTTCAGAGACAGGAAAAGCCCAGTGGCAATGCCACAGCTCTGGACATGGAAGACACATCACAGCCAATTCCGGTGTCCCTCAATGGATAAGAAAGAAATGGTTTTTATATTTCTCCCTGTGCACCTTGAAAAACCTTTGGGGAGTGAAAACACAACTTCATGCATTCAGTTTATGGAGGAAATCGACCTTCAGTGAAAAAAATACAATGAACACAATGAGGTTATTATTAGAGAAAGGCTTTAATTAATCCAAAAATAATTTCTTTGCCATAACAAAGCTCGCTTTCACAATCTCATTTTTTTAGAGCCAGTTTTCCTCTCCCATCTGAAAACCAAACATATCATTTATCACCTTGATATATGTCCGACCTAAAATTAAAAGGAATAATCCATCCAGGGATTATACTAAGGGAGGGGGTCTATTGATAAATGTTTTCACCCAAGGTTTATACAACTTTCTCCCAGGATTCACACATTCCAAAATCAATCATATTAGAAAAATGTAAACCGTGGGTGAACGTTGTGTGAATCTTGTATAAATAGACCCCCCTAGGCTGTTCTAGCACAGCAATAAACATGTAGAAGTATAATAAACATATAACTGCATGAAATCACAAAGGCCTCTCAGACGTCAGGAGAGTGGTATGCCGTGTTTACATTCACCCGCTCTGCACAGCAAAGCTTCAGATCCACTGCTAAGGCATATGCGAGATTAATAAACACTGATGTCAGCAGGTGATTCGGAGCAGAGTTCCTATGTCCTGTGTGTTCATCCTCCTTCTCCTTTAATAGTCCCTTGCTTTGCCCCACCCCTTTCCATTTAACAGGTCGCCCTGTATTACTTCTATACACACGGGGCCCCTATTCATACAAAACCTCTGCTGGAATCCCCATGATTTGATAACCACCATCATCATGTACGCACAGGGCAGCACAGGAGAGAAGGAACGCATGCAGGAATGATTGATTTTAAAGCCCTGCACACATAAGAACAGAAAGAAACAAAGTGCCTAAGCACATAAGGCATTTAGGAACCTGGGAGGATGCCATATATTGCAATGGAAAATACTTAAATAAAAATTCTATCATATGAGATTTTCTTGTCGTCTTTAACATCTGTTGACGCGTAAAAGGAGAACGCACACTTGCTGGATGTTCCCCCGGGCTGCTGCGTTACAGAACATCCTCGGGGGTTTGAAAAGAGAAGGTGCGCAATAAGCTGATCGGCTATAGCTCTGTATTAACAGACGTGGCCGACATCATGGAGACGGTGCGTGTACAATCCCTCCAAGTATCCCACTCTGCATGTTTGACTTTCTGTGACCAAGACGTGTACAGCCGAACGCCACTCCCTCCACACGCGGCGGCTTTGTAGAATCGCCCCCTCTGGGATAGCAGCTTCATCCAATCCGAAAGCTGCCCCCCCCCTCGGACGGTTTGCTGGGCTGCAAAGTGGGCAATACGCCCTCAGTAGGCCTTCATCTTCTTGACGGAGGCGGCGGCAGCCTTTCCGTCCTCTTCCAGATCCCGTTTGCCGCTGGCGGACCGCACAGAGTCAGCCGCTGAGTTCTCGGCTTCTTGCTGGCTGCGCTCTCTTTTCTCTTTCCTTTCCTCCATCTCTACAAGATACTCGGCGAACAATGCTTTGATGGGTTCCATTAACCTGGGGAGGATTTTAAAATCGCTCCATCGGATCTTAGGGAGGGAAAAAAAAACCCAGTTAAATGTCAGTCGGAGGTTAAGACGTCACACAGCGCAGCAATGCAGGTTAAAATGCAGAAAATACACAGAAATATTAATATGATTGGGCGGCTCTACAGCCATGGAGTTTGATTTTGGCCCTTGCAAGGCCGGGGGTATGGGATATGCCCAAGATCCTTAAATGGTTAAGCATTTCAGGATCTCCCTATAAAGCATCTATATAGCGGACATTCTGATCAATGAGGAGGGGAAAACTCACCCGCATGTGGTCAAAGGAGATTCCCACCTTGCTGCTGAATTCAGGATCGCTCATAAGCGGCAGTTTGGAATATCTCTGGCTGAAGTGGTTCAGCATCACATACTCGGCGTTCATCTGCTTCCCCACACCAATGGCCTGCGACGTTGTGCTATAAATCATACAAGGGGAAAGAAAAGTGACATTTAGCTTGCAGGTTATCCAGTCGCCCGGAAAATACAAAGTTCACTTTGCCCAACGGGTCGAATTAATGAACGGTGTTTATAATAAAAGGCTACTTCCGACGTCTCAGGCCCCATTCACACTGAGCGATTTATTTTTGCAGCGATATCGCTCATATTTCCACGCGATATTGCTCTATGCAGCTTCTCCAATCCATTTCAATGGAGCTGTTCACATCTCGTCGCTCAATATCGCTTGTAGCTCGTCGCTCCTACATGACCCTTTTTTCGAGCGATATTGCTCCTGATTGCATACAGCCCAATAGGAAAAAGTCGCACGACAAGTCGCTCAAAATCGCGCGATTTTCATGTCGCTCAGTGTGAATGGGGCCTCAGAGCGCAGATCCCTCCAACCCACAACAGGGACCCTACACCACTACTGTCTACAACACAGCATGAAGGACAACGTCCAACTCATGCCTTGATTGCTGCTGAAGCTTAAACTGACAAATCTCAGGAGTTAAACCTTAAGGCCATTCACACGAGAAACGGCCGGTACGTACAGCTCCGTGCACAGTCTTATCGGGCAGCTCCCGGGAAGGACAGGTGCTGCGTGTGATTAGTACGCAGCCCCTGTCCTTCTCTATGGGAGTATGCGGGCGTACACCATTCAACTAATCCACTAATACAATGACCAACTCTGTACTTGGCACTGCTGCATCTATGCACACAATCCCACTCTCTACTCTTACACTAGCACCCACTACACCAACATCTACTACCGAACTCTTGGACGGACACACACACACTCTTCTGCTAGCAGTATATATAGAAAAACAAACAGGAAAGTTACTAGGACCACAAATATGACTCTGCTGTTGAGGTCCCCTCTGTGTTCCTTCTTTAGGCTTCCTAAACCTCCCCTAGCTCCCAGTGCCTGACACATGTTAGAAAGCATATAGCAGCTTTGGTACCTGTGCGCCTTTTCAATTGCATCTTGCTCTAATCCATCTTCCAGCGTGGCTTCGTGGATTAGTAGTGTGGCGTCTTTTCCTGGAGGCGAAAAAAAAGCAGATCTCAAAGTTACTTAACTGCAGAAAAGAATAAATCATGGGAAGATGTTAGGGTTGCACAGATACCAAGTACAGTACTCGGTACAAGTACAAGTACCGATACCTTTGAGCTCCACGACTAGACTAGAGAAAAATTCAAACTTTAGGAGGCAGCTGTCATTTGTAAGGAGCACACGGAGCTCCCGGGATTTGTACATCTGTTTTAATGTACGATTTTGTTTTTATAAATATAGGGATGCACAGATACCAGTTTTGCGAGTACGAGTACTGGTACTTGCCGAGTACTTACAAGTACTGATACATTTTTTGTCTATGGTCATGTGACAGTTTTTCTAAAGCAATACAGACTAATGATTTCAGGACAGTGGTGGAGCGCCAGAGCCCGGTCCCAGCTGCAACCGCTGCAGCCCTGGGAGTTCTCATGAAAATGCCAAGCATCGGCACTGGTACTCGGCACTGGCATCGGCACTGGTACTCGAAAAGTATCTTAGCATCCCTAGAAGATGTGCATGTGCAGCAGAGATGTACCGATACTTTTCCTACTACCGAGACAAACACTGAAGTATGAGAAGAAGTAGAAGAGATTTAGAAGCTTTTCCAAAATATCCTCATTTTGTGCTGTCCAATGGTGCATTGCAAGACTAACAGTTACAGGCATGACTCCCAGCGGCATGTTGGGATTAGTTAAAGCACAGCTGCAGGACTGGAGGTGCCCACCTCTGGTCTTAACTAAAGAGGCTTGTTTACTCTTAATCAATAAAGGTCTCCTTTCTTCTAGATCTGTGCAGTAATCCAGCACTTTTCCTCTGTGCTGGAGTATCCTGTGATAAACACAGGCCTCCGCCTCCTCCTGTAATAAAAGGCCAATCACTGCTGCTCTCTCTCCATGTCCAGGGTGACTGTTTCATGCCTGACCCCAGATATGAAGTTTTTCTGGTGGGTGGAGCCTGCTTGGTCCCCTTCCACAGCTCTGCACAGGCTATGAGCAGCCTAGTGATGACATCACTATTACAAGGTAATATCTAGTTCCGGGCAAAGCCATTCGGTGCACACAAAGTTGATATTGTATCCTTTGTGGGTATTCAGGAATATATTAAAATCAAAAGTTCTTGCATCCGTAGTTCAGCTTTAATAAAACGCAGTCATGTACGAGAACACTAGAACAATCCCTTTACCATAAGATCATAAAACCACATTCTGCTCACCCATTTTAATGAGAGCGTCGCAGGGCATGGTGTCTCCGGAGAAAACCAGCTTCCAGCCAGCCTGGTGGACCATTGCACAACCAAAAGCGTTTTTACAGTGGCGTACGTAACAGGTCTGAAACTGAGAGGTGAAATTAGGTCAGAAAAGAGGAATAATCATTCATCATTTTTTTTTTTTAAATCAAGTCATTTTTATTAAAGCTTTGCAGAGACATAACAATACAGTGACATGTTGCTTTCGGTACAGAATGATTACGTACAGATGCACAGAATATTGTCAGCAATCAAATCACAAACACACTAGGAAAGGGTATACAAATACAGAGGACTCCGGGGAAAGAACCAAAAAGCATCTTAACAACTAGTAGGGGTACAAAGCTTGCATAGGTCCTAGAATGCGCCTCTCAACCTCCAGTTCGTGGTCCCTCCTACATCCAGACAGCCCACACGTTTGCACAACCATGTCAGAGATCATTAACCCTATAAGCTATCTCAAAACGACTCTACCGAGTTCCTTCAGTATATGGCCACTTCTGCATGGGGAGATAGGATACAAAACACCTACCACAAGGATACAAAACACCTACCACAAGGATAACACCTATCCCTCCCCCACCTCAACTGCCACTTGAGGTAAGGTGCCCGGATCTGTGTATCCATTTCGTCCATGTATTATGGAATTTAGAGATATTATCTCTGTGTTGGAATATCACTCTTTCGAATGCAATCAAGCGGTCTAGCTCCTTTATCCACATGCCTACCGTGGGAACCATTGAGGAGAGCAGAGGAAAGGAGGGGGAGAGGGCATTGTTCACTCTAATCCTGGCAGACGGTGTTGCATACAGAAGCTTCACCCATAAAATGAACCGTGGTCCAAAACCAAATTGAGACAACACTTCCCAGAGATACTCCCACGCCACGCTATCAAAGGCCTTTGCAATGTCAAGATAGAGGAGCGCCCTGCCACCCTGTGTGTCAAACGGAGCCTGCAAGTTTAGGAAGACCCTACGAACATTTATCGAGGTGGATTTGTTAGGCATGAAGCCGGTTTGGTCTGGGTGTACAATTGAGGTGATGACCCTGGAAAGCCTAAGAGCTAACACCTTGGCCAAGATTTTAACATCAACTCCAAGTAAGGAAATTGGTCTATAGGACTCCGGAAGCAGGGGGTCCTTCCCTTTTTTAGGAATAAGGACCACCGCCGCGTCATACTGAGATTGGGGCAGCTGACCCGATCGAAGTGCATCATTATAGACGTCTAACAGGGCTGGCAACAATACTGAACCACACTTCTTATAAAGCTCTATAGGAATACCGTCCAGACCAGGCACTTTACCATTAGGGAAACTGGAGACTGCCACTTCCAGTTCCGATAGAGAGATGGGGGCCTCTAAGGTGTTCTGGTCCGTCTGCGAGAGCATTGGAAGCTGAAAAGTGTATGCAAGGAAGGTACTTAGGTGTCTATCAGGCTGTATTAGTGAAGATGTAGAGGATATTATCAGGATCTCGTGCCGGAGCTCTCTCAGCCGCGTCCGCTCACATGAGTCGCCAAGCCACGCCCCAATCATTCATCATTTAACATAAAAAGACCCCGTCACCAACTTAAATGATTGCGGAAAAAATCAAGTATTTCAATGCTTACATTGCAAGTGAATACAAAAATAATTTATGAAATGGAAAAACCTGCAATGTGCCTCTGACCTTGCTAGGGGGAAGTGGCGGGCACAGGCACATATACAGTGCTGGATTAATAGCCCCCAGCACCCATAAAGAACCGCCAAGAAAGAACATGGACAGAGGGCTGACAAGTTTTTTTACTTCACAAAAGAGAAAAAAAAACTAAAAAAAACAGGATGGGTCACAGCAGGGGTGGGAGGGGGTTCATAGTTTGACCGGAGATGGGTTTTAACAGTAGATGGGGCAGGGATGTGAGTGGGCAGCTAATTAACTGTCCATTACTCAGATGGGCAGGTACATTAGGCACCAACATCACAAGAGGGGCCCGTCTACACTTTATTATTGTTATACAGGATTTATATGGCGCCAACAGTTTGCGCAGCGCTTTACAATATAAGGAAGACATTACAAATCACAATACAAATCAAGACGAGATGGTAAGGAGGGCCCTGCCCTTGAGGACTTACAATCTAAAAAGGGAGGGGTAATTGATACATGAAGAGGGAGCTGTGTGGGGATGAATTGTTTGAGAACGTGATGGTTGAGCGGTTAGGTTGAGGTGGGATCTGCTTCCCTGAAGAGATGAGTCTTTAGGGATTGCAAAGGCAGTCATGGTGGGCGACAGACAAGACAGGTTGGGGTAAAGAGTTCCAGAGGATGGGAGAGACTCTGGAGAAGTCCTGGAGGAGAGCATGGGAGGAGTTGACAAGGGAGCTGGAAAGCAGGAGGTCTTGGGATGAGCGGAGTTGACGGGTAGGGTGATACTTTGAGACCACTTTATATACTAAGCCAGAGCAAAATCCTAGGCAAGAAGATCACAGAACATCAGCAGCCATTGATTTTTCTATGCCGACACTTGATCCAAACTTGTGATCAGTTTCAAGACTGCATAGGGACACTGAGTGACAAGAGCGGTATGCCTGGTTTTTCTTGTGTGTCACTTTGAAACACCCGAGTGTCCCTAAAATATTGGTTCTCTTCCAAACATGCTACTCTAATGTTGCATATCAGGAAGTCGGTGTGCTGGCCTAGCTTTGCTCTTTATTTCTGGAGTTCATTCCTAAAATATAAAATGGAACATCTAGGAACATGCCGATTAATTACCTACCTTATCCAACTGGTACTTCTCCAGCAGGGAGGAGATGAGGTTTTTGGTCTTGGGGCAGTCTACCTCCATGTCTTCCATTAAGCTTCTTGACGAGATAAAGCTGGAATACAACATATATAGGAGAGTTTCAATCAGAGAGAGGATAGAACACAACCTACAGAAGTGGACAATGCACCCATATCAGCGAGATCATGCGACAGCAATGATAACGTTTGGAATGGCACAACCATCCTGGACAAAACATCTAAACCAGGGGCAGCAAACCTCCGGCCCCTCCAGCTGTGGTGGAACTACAAATCCCAGGATGCATCTCTCTTCGGGAGTCATGTCTGCGGCTGCGAGAATCTTGCAATGCCTCATGGGATTTGTAGTTCCACCACAGCTGGAGGGCCCGGAGGTTTGAGACCCCTGATCTAAACTGACTTCTACTCCTGGATATGTGGTAAGGAATCCTAGTGAAAAGTGATCTCACTTGAAGGTTCATTTCATTGCATCTTGAACAGAAATTTCAGATACAGCAAATGTGCTGTATCCCCCCCCCCCTCCCCCCCCCCTTTAGGGCTAGCATGCAAAGAATACTAAAAACAGACAGATAGAGAGATATTACATAATAATCAGCAAAGTTTAATGATAATCTAAATACTCAAGTGTACGTGTTGCAGTCACAAGATTCATAGTTAAGATCATCTAGCATACGGTTTAAAAGAGCTGACAGCACAGTGGCTTGGTGGTTACCACTTTCAAAGCAGGAAGTGTATGTTCTGCAAGTGTAAGGATTTCATAATCGCAGCATTACAATTTTCACTATAAATCACAGGAAATCCAACATCTTGAGCTGTAACCAGAACAGGAACAGAGGAGAAATCTTACAACAGTGTCACCTGTTCCAGTGACGACGGCCATCCGTTCTTTCTATTCCAGGCACCTGCTGCTATTATGACCACAGTGTGGTATAACATTCTCACTCTACTGACAGCTACCAGACAACAGAAGTGCTGCAGCAAGAGGTGTGCATGCCAGTGTCCTGACTCTAATTGGCAAGCATGTTAGGGATCTGGATGTAGGTGGGCAGACATTGCATTATTATACCCTCCATGTAAAACATGATTGACACCTTTATCCTTCAGCGTTTATACCATTTGATGTCTGCCTTGTTGTAGCCTCTCACTTCAATTCCCCTTCAAAATTTCCATATCCTAAGTTCTCATTTTGAGGGTGGGTTCTGCTGCCTTGCAGGGTCCCCCATAGCCCTCGCCATACCCCCCCCCCTTGTGGCCCAAGGAGATTTTATTACTACTTTAGGCTGGGTTGACACCTAGGCGTATCGAATATGCGCGTTTGTCGCGCGTTCCGTGCCACGCATTTTTACCGCGACTCGCGGGTTTAAAAAATGTGCGACAAAAGAGCGTTTCCGAGGGCTACCTGGCTGTATCCTAATGGATAGTGCTGTAAAACGCCCAGGTGGGAACCTCGCCAATAGGCAATCATTGGTTTTCACATGTTGAGCGTTTTACAGAGCGTAGGAACGCGCTGTAAAAACGCTGAGGTGTGAACCAGGCCTTAATGCTTTAGCCATGGCAGGTACAGTCTCCACACTGAAGACAATTATGCTAATAATCAAGTCCAAATTGTGGTCGGTCATGTTACAGGAAAACACTTAGCTGCACCAAGAAAGGCGAGTCTGGGAATGGCCTATAAACCGCAAGGAGACCGAGAGGGACTCACCAGATATTATGGAGTATCTTCTGGCAGTGGTCGTGGAACTGATTGAGCCAGGTCATCAGAATAGTGGGTCCTACGAGAATTACAGGACTGAACGGCTTCCCACGTGAGCTCTGCAAGAAGACAGGATGATAAAAAGCGCCAATACACTTTCAAGTGAGCAGAGACTAAATCTGTTACACGGATACACTTACCAGTGCTCGCTCTCTTTCATACAAGACACGGAGGAGGCCCTGAACGGAGGCAAAATGTAACAGTTACTTACAGTGAATCTAACCTTAAGAAGTAAAGATCTGCAATGTTATAAAAGGAACCTCTAGAAATATAAAATTTGGGATCCACTGATACCGATACTATCGGTATTGGTGCCGATGCCGTGTATTTGGGTGAATACTCCTACTCGCCCAAATGCTCCGATCCCTAGCCCGATACTTCCGGTACCAGTAAGCCGGACAGCGAGTCATTACACGCTGCCCGGCTTCCTGATTGGCCGGGAAGCCGGCTCCATGCTCCCTCATCACTACATGGCGCCCAGGCTCCTCGATTGGCCAGAAAGCCGGCTCCATGCTTTCTCGTCGCCTATTGACGAGAAGCATGGGGACGGCTTCCCTGCTAATTAGGAAGCTGGGTGACAGAGTCCTTACACGCCGCATGGCTTCCCTAATGGGACTTCCAGTATCGGTATTGGGGCGTACTGGAAGAAAAAAAAACAAATATCGGTACTCGATACCGGAAAAACCTGTATCGGTGGATCCCCATATAAGAGGTGCCTCAGTGGTTCCTTTTTGTCTTGAATTCCACCTTAGAAAATAGCAATAAATTTTTTGAGCTCAGGCAATCCTGTTCTGTAGCCCCATAGGTGTATATCTGCATTGTGAGATCGTCTTATGCACTGCTGCCTATGCTACTCTCACAAGACATGGACTGGGATTTGATAATGTCACTACTGTGCTGATCATTGTTGTTTTTCCTGGGGAGGAAGCTGTACCTGAGGACCTGCAGCACAAGGATCTCCCTGCTTCTTCTTCCTCCATCTCTCCTGCTGCTAAATGATTATTTTATTAACTATTATCAGACCACCAGTCATCAAAGGGGGCATCTCTGACATAAAAAGCAAAGCCCTGCCCCCACCAAGATGACTGCCTACACAAAGTCAGTGCAGAACACGACATGTTAAATCTGTATTAGGGAAAAGGTCAGCTGTAAGTTGGCCATGGGTGACTAGTCCTCTGCTAGACTTTGATCGGGCACAGCTTCCGCAGTACAGGTCCTTTAAGATCTGCAAGCACAAAGATTTGCAAAACTATTCTGGGGCCATGTGTTAACCAATCCACGGCTCATCCCATGTACTAAATCCTTCTGAATAATGCATGGACAGAAGCCTGGACAGGAGACCTTTAATACTTGGAAAGTAGGGCTGTTACTGATTAAAATTTTCGTGTTCGATTAATCAAAATTATTTTTCATCGATTAATGATAACGCACATACAGATCCAACCACATTGGCCTATACACATACAGCACAGCAATGAAGTAATAAAATGAACTAGGATCACACTCATCCAGCACGTTATTCATCTCACGTGCCCCACTCAATATGGCCGCCGCTTGAGTGGGGCAACTCAGAATAATAACGTGCTGGATTAGTGTGATCCTAGTTCATTTTATTACTTCATTGCTGTGCTGTATGTGTATAGGTCATTGCTGTGCTGTATGTGTATAGGCCAATGCCTTGGCTGGCGCTCGTGCAGAAAGTTTAAAAAAAAAAGTTTTTACAATCATCAAAAACATTTTAATCGATCAAAAAGATTAACGATTAATCAAGAAATGAATCGTTAATTTGCACAGCCCTATTGGAAAGCCTTTCAGTTAATAAACTGCAGCATCAGAGCCTGAAACACTAAAAAGAAAAAAAATGGAAGCTGGAATGGTATTGCTTGTATTGGAGAAGTCAGTGTCGCTAATGTTTATACTCATTCCTGCAGATTTCATACCAACCGGGCAGAACTCACCGTGTGGTGATCGGCATGAATGTGGGAAACGAACACTGCCGACAACTGGCACAGTATGTCATCCACCTCATCGCCATAGTGCCGATACAGCTGGCCAAATGTCCCCTCTCCACAGTCCAGCAATAAAACCTGGGAGGAACTGGGGGGGGGGCAGAAAAAAAATTAGAGTTTATAGGACTTTCCAGCAGGAATTAGATCTTTAGTACAATACTGTATAAAAAGAACTGAGCCAGTCACATCAGTCTACGCCAGAAGAGTCTACACTTCAGTAACCCACCACACTCACACTATTCTAAATATTACACATTATTATAGCTGACATATATTGCAGTGCTGTACAAAGAAAAGCTTAGCAAGGAAGAACGGCAGCGGGCAGAATAGGTAGCAGGTTAGAGGGAGGGTGCAATATGTGGCAGAGCAAACGGAAGGCAGTACCTAGAATAGGTGGAAGGGCTGGAGGAGGGCAGAATAGGTAGCAGGTTAGAGGGAGGGTACAATATGTGGAAGAGCAAACGGAAGGCAGTACATTGAATAGGTGTCGGGGAAGAGGAGGGCAGAATAGGTAGCAGGTTAGAGGGAGGGTACAATATGTGGAAGAGCAAACGGAAGGCAGTACATTGAATAGGTGTCGGGGAAGAGGAGGGCAGAATAGGTAGCAGGTTAGAGGGAGGGTACAATATGTGGAAGGGCAAACAGAAGGCAGTACCTAGAATAGGTGGAAGGGCTGGAGGAGGGCAGAATAGGTGATAAGGGAGAAGGAGGGCAGTGAGCAGAAGACGTATACATACCTGACATGCACCAGAGTAGAGCTGACATTGCGGGTTTTCATGGGGATGGCAGAACCAGTTCCTAGAAAGACAACCTGAGGATACTGCGGATCCACCCCTAGGATAGAGAAGAATCTATGAGATGGCCAACATATAGGAGCTGAAACTGCCGTCTGCCTTCCTGAAAATACTAGGCGTCTGGCTGTCATTCTGATGCTGAGCCCTGACCTGGAACATGAATGGTGCCACAAAGTCAGCTAGGTCAAAGTTCCGGATCAGCCTACTTGTTCTGGATCAGTGACCCAAAATCTTAAAGCCAGGAAACTAGAATCACAGTCAGGAAGAAACATCAGCAATGGCAGACGTCATAGTTCTATTGGCACAGGTTTTATTTATAGGGAACTACATAAGACATATATTTGTTGATTTTTTCATTGTTTGTTAATTTGTGCTGGAATTATAACATGAAATCGGCCTTCATACAGAGCAGCCACACACCAGAAGTTAAAAAAAAAAAAAAAAATCAGGCTTAAAGTGGGAGTGGCTGCTGGTATGTGAAGCTCACACATTCATCCTGAATGAAGATTGTTGCTCTGTGGAGTTCAAGCTGCACTCCTGCCTGGAGTAATACAATACTAGCAAGTACTTCCATTATGTAAACTTTTGCTGTTCCTTTATACAATCGGTTTTGTTAATTTTTGTGATCCCCCCAAACAGGTTCCTTATTCTTCCAGTTGCATCCTCTTGTGTGTACAACAGCAAATGGTCCCAAGTGACATTTCCTCCTTGTTGTGGTCTATAGAAGGAGAAGTGCAAGGTGGGCAGGTACAATGGCAGCAGCATCCGGTTGCGACCTGCCCACATGCTTTGATTGTCAGCTATGCCAATTATATTTTACATATAAACAATGAATGGGCACATAATTTAGGAAATAAAAGCAAGATTTATTGGAAAAGTAAAGGCTTTAAAGAATATAAAGTGGGCAGGATCCTGGAGTCCAGTTTTTAGCGCAACGTCTACACTCCATGAAAAATGTTAGAAGAGATCACTGTGTTTACCAGCAGCCGGTGAGAGATCGGACTCCAGGAGCAGCCTGCATTCCTCCAGTGCCTCCTTGAAACCGGGCAGCTCCAAGGCCTCCTTCACAAACTCTGAGGTTTTGTTGCTGGTGACCATGTCCCTGAAATATCAAATCACTGTGTGATCAAAGAGGAAAGAAACTTCTAGGTCTGGCTACTGACTCACAACTGCTCTGCTAAGCTAAAGGGTTAACTATAGTTGCACAAACCTTAAATCTACCTGACCTTCCACCCCATGCCAACTATACGTCTCTGTAATTACCTGAGATTAGCGGATCACCTGGTATAGGAACAATGGCCTACTGAAGGCGGTTCTTTGATCATCTTCTCAGTCGGCAGGGCAATGATACCGCTCCCAACAGCTGAGAAGAGGACTGGAGCATTGTCCAGCACAGGGGTAGCCAAATCCTGGCCCTCCAGCTTTGGTGGAACTACAAATCCCATGAGGCATTGCAAGATTCTCACAGCCACAGAAATGACTCCTGGAGAGATGCATAATGGGATTTGTAGTTTGACCACAGCTGGAGGGCTGGAGTTTGGCTACCTCTGGTCCAGCAGATCGGCAAAGCCTGCTCCCCATTCCAGCATGGACTCAGCAGCTCATCTTCCCCTACGCCCCCCTTCCAGCAGTGATTTGGTAGCTCAGCTCCCACTGCAGCCTACAGTGGGCAGTTCTGTGATCCTCTTGATAGTCGGTAGGGCAATGATACACCCCCACCAGCTGAGAAGAGGGATGGAGCATTACCCAGCATAGGCCTCACCTCCTAAACAGGAACACCAACTGATCTAACTTAGTGCAATGAGACATAGTGTATATTAACATGAAAAGGTGAGGGGCATACATTGGGCTTCAATTCATTTCAATTATAGTGAACCTTTAAGAAGCAGCTCCTCAAAATAATGTCATCTCTGTTACGTGTGGAGTTGCTTCATAAGGCCTTCACTGCAGTAACAGATCCCTCACAATATGACCCAAAGAGTAGTAGAAACCCAACAGCAGTTCTCATTCTCCCCCTGCTACCCGCTACTATCAGTGGTTTAGCAGATCACCACGCCTTGCTACCCCTCCCAGCAGTGACTCAGCAGCTTACCTCCCAGTGCACAGTAATGAGGCGCCCGCTTACCTCTGCCATTCTGTGGTCGGTCTCAGCTGGTATTTCAGAAGGCATTCTGCTTTAACTCCACAGACGCCATTTTCCGCCTCCTCCTGCAAAGCAAAAACATACAGTGCCTTTCTATAGACGGCTCACACAAAGCACCGCAGAACTACAAATGTCAGTCCGCACAGCCTCTTACCTTCCTGGAAAGCTCAGGGAGCTGTGGAAAGATACGGGGGTGGATGAGGTTTAGCTGGGTCTGAATCCTGTAGGCACTTTGGTTATGGATAGAGGAAACGCTCTCATTTAGGATCAGGTGCTCCGTCCCTGGGCCGAACCTGGAAGAGGAGATGCAGAAAAAAAAGAGAAAGCCCTTCCAGTTACATGAAATCCTTCCTGAAATGGCATTCGACTGGATAATCACTGCACTAAAATTGATTTAACCCCTTCGTGACTGACGACGTACAGTGTACGAGACCTTTCAGCACAAAATGGACTTCCTCTCATCCGTTCATTCCGTCGTCCCCATTAGTTTTTGTATGTTTGCCAACTTATTTTTTTTTGTAGCACCCGTCCCTTCCCAATAATGCCCCTAGGCAAGGGTGACATAGTTGTTATCAGCCACCCGCTGCTTCCTGGGATGGCCACATCACACTTACTAGAGGCAGTGTTACATTAACAGAGGAAGTAGCACACCATTTTGATCAATTCAAGTATTTAGGACCTAGCAGGGAGAGACCTGCGGCATGTCTGCACATGCGCAAGATCCAGTGGCACATCATCAGGAAGTAATAGCCACCTCCTGATAATCCTGTTGAAGGAGGAGCCAATCATCTCAAGTTGCTGGCCTGGAAGATGATTGGAGAAAGAATGCTGAACTCTACGGACTAGGAAGGGTATTTTTTTTTTTTGATCATACAAGGACACTTATTAGAGAGGCTGCATTTAGCTTTGCATAGGTAGCAGGAAGGTACTCATTAGTAAAATGCTCAGAACATTTGACTCAGAAGATGGTGCAGACCGATAACTCCCTGACTTGAAAGGGCAGAAGAATTTTATTGCTTCAACAGAACAAAACTTACCGTTCCATCCAGTGCCTGTAGCTGCTGTGATTGAGAATGTGTTCCGGAGTCATATGGACCATCAGAGTGACCCCGCCATCCGGATTCCCCTCATGAAGTCTGAAAACACAATTATATCATTCATTCCAGTGCTGGTGCCATTCCAATATCCCCAAATCTACTAAAGCTGACAAACTTGAATGACATATATGACATATCAAACGCGTGGTCAGAGTACTCTTAGCCTGAGATTTACACAGCAGTTAGGTTGAGGACATTACTTTTTTCTCTACTGCAGTAATGCAATACAGTCAGGTCACTTTTACCACCCACAGCCACTGACTGGGCAGAGAAGGAGCAGCAGAACACTGATGGTCATTCCTCTGCTCTCTCCCCTGTTGGTATGTTCTCTGTGAGCATTTGAGAATGTGCTGCCTCTCCCACTTTCAATCTGAATCAAATTCAGGTACTCACATTAGCTGCTTTTAAAGATACTCTTTATGTGTCCGGTCAGGACAGCAAGTTCTCCGACCAGCCGTTTAATTACAACGGCCAGTCATGTGGTAGTTAAAGACCAACTTCACCCTCCTTCATTTCCAAAACAGTATTTTATGCTTTTCTGGTTTGATACTTGACTTTTTCCAGAGGTCTTTGGGTTGCTCACATGATGCTGCAGAAACCCTGTCCTCTTCTCCAGGATGATCAGACCTCAATGATAGAGTGTTGCTCACATAACGTCGGGACCTTTCTCTACATCATAACGCGGGGTACACCCCTTTCAGGAGGCAGGTCTGTAACACCCTGCACTCACATTATGTCCTCAGTCTTACAAGTTGACTAATGCTAGGTGACAGTCAACCCAGAAGACTGAGGACACCTTGTGGTGGAGAGGAGGTACTCTGGGGGACAGCGCTGGAGAGAAGGCGAGTATTGCAGCCAGCGCTGCTTTTATATTATAAACT
>NW_017306315.1:2954102-2957005 GCF_000935625.1 Nanorana parkeri
ACCAAAACTGAAATTTTTCTTAAATTTCTGGAACTGAATTTTATATAAATCTGAAACCCAACAGCCCTGTGCTTAAAGGCAGCAATGCTGACCACTGTGCGTCCGCGATGCTGACTTTGCTCAAACTTCCGGATTACAAGCACAACCTTACCTCTTTAATGTTTCATTCTCAGTCATGGGAGTTATGAAGTCTTCAGTCGGACACTCAACCACAAGAAACGTTGGACCGGGGGCGTCCGGACTCAGGACATCGGCAGGGGAAATCTGGGAAAAGGTTAGCAGGTATTAACAATTGTCTTTATTAAAGTCTTTGCAGCCCAAAGTGCCCCCTGGATTCTCTCATTCCCACCTCTTTTTCCTGGTAGATGACACTTTTTCCAGCTTTAAGCTGTGAAATTAGAGGCCCAATCTCCCGGGTCCCACTGCGTATAGAAAAGAGTGATAAGTACATTAAAAGTGCGATAGATGCCGCTTTATGAAAAGCCGCTGTGGTGGCTTATAAAGTTTATGTGCTAATAAAACATACGTACACTGGAAGTCCAATCTCCTTCGCTTTGGCAACCAGGAAATGGCCTTTTCTGTCATGAATCTTGCAGACAAGAAAGGAATAAAGAAATATCAGACATGGGTCGAAAAACATTAAACCAGCCTTTCGGAAACGTTTTAGCAAGGAGGAACCCTTGAACACTCGGGGGAGCCCCAGCTAATAATTACTGTAGCTACAGCTTATGGCACATTAATGTAATCACTAGGGATGCACCAATACCGATAATCGTATTGGCGCCTTTACAGAGTATTTGGGCATGTACTCCTACTCGCCCAAATGTTCTCGATGCGTAGCCCGATACCTGAACTTCAGGTATCAGGAAGCCGGCCAGCGAGTCATCTACACACTGCCCGGCTTCCTGGCCAATCAGGAAGCCGGGGGTGGGTAATGACTCGCCCCCACCCCGGCTTCCCAATTGGCCAGGCAGCCAGCTCCATGTGACAAGGGAGCGTGGAGGCAGCTTCCCCACCAATCAGGAAGCCAGGCAGCGTGTAATGACTTGCTGCCAAGCTTCCTGATTGGCCAGCTTACTGACCAATCAGAAAGCCGGGCAGAGTCATTACCCGCCCCCCCCAGCTTCCTGCTTGGCCAGAAAGTTGGCTCCATGCTCCCTGGTAACGAGGGAGCATAGAACCAGTATTCCAGCCAATTAGGAAGCCGGATGGCGAGTCATTACACTCCATGAAGAGGGAGCATGGACACAGCTTCCCTGAAAATCAGGAAGCCGGGTGGCGAGTCATTACACGCCGTCCGACTTTCTTAAATGGGACTTCCGGTATCGCTATTGGCGAGCAACTAGAAAAAGTAACCGGTATCGGTGAATCACTATTAGATACACAGGGTAGCCAATATAGCCCTGACCTCTATATATTGAACGCATAATAGAGAAGAATGCTCACCTTACAGACATAGGATATGACACATGGTGGGCCCCTGTTAACCCTTCTCCATCTGGGGTCTACAACAAAAAGGGAGACCAATTAGAGATCAGAGAGACTTTACAGTATACTACACTGAGCAAAGAATTTCTTTGGAAATATTTTTTTTGGTTACCGAAACTTTATTACAAGGAAATAGGGAACCACCCGAAACAGCGTATAACGGGCGTTAAGTAATTAGTTATGCTCGAGACTCCTTTATTGTAATGTAAGCTTATACTTTGCAATCAAACGTTTGACAAGCTGCATCATAAATAACTCTACAACAAGGTGTATAAAAATGCTTTTCCCCAAGCAGTGCAGTTCTCTTTTACAGAGCCCAATGGCTTACTCAGATGACCCGAACTTACTTATAAGGAAATGCATCTTAATTTGTTAAGTATTAAGATGAACCTGAACTAAAAAAAGTGAAAGTGAGTATTTACCAATTTTTTGTTTAGGGAACATTTAGAAATGTTAATCATACCCAAGAAGTACTCATAGCTGTATATCTGCAGTGTGAGATAATATAAAGGCACTGCTGCCTCTGAATGGAAGCCTCACCAAATCTGGAGTGTGGATGACATCACTACTGTGCTGCCCACTGTTCCTTCTGGACAGGAAGCTGTACCCGAGGACCTGTGATGCATGAATCTCTCTGCTTCGTCTATTCTGTGAATCTCTGCTTCGTCTATTCTGTGAATCTCTGCTTCGTCTATTCTGTGAATCTCTGCTTCGTCTATTCTGTGAATCTCTGCTTCGTCTATTCTGTGAATCTCTGCCTCATCTCTACTGCTGCTCAGTTATAACTCCATCAATTTTCAGACCACCAGTCATCAAGGGGGCATCTCTAACATGAAGAAGCAAAGCCCTCGTCTCCAGCAAGAAGGTTGCTCCCACACAGACTTTGAAGAACACAGACACAGTAACTTAGTAATAGGGGAAAAGGTCAGCAGTAGGTTGACCACAGGGAATACAGGTGAGAAGTCCTTTGTCTTGGTGTCTTGTCTTTGCAAAGGTTTAACTTGGTGGACCTGTGTTTTTATTCAACCTCAAATACTATGTAACTATGAATGTCTTCTGCTAGACTTTTCTTGGCCAAAGCTTCCACAGCATAGTTCCGATAAGAACTACGAACACAAACATTTACACAACTACTCAGGGGCCACCCACTAGACCAATCTACTGCTAGACTGAACAGATTTGAAGCGAGATTTGGTGAGGTCGCTACAGTGCTGCTCACGGTTCTCCTTGCTGGAGAGGAAGCTGTACCCGAGGACATGAAGCGCAAGGATCTCTCCGCTTCATCTATTCTGTGGATATATGAGCAGTCACCCAACAAGCTCCCTCAGTAGCATAAAATGGATAAAACAATATTAATAAATAATTTGCCTATCAGCCTTGATCTGCTATACAGGGGGGGGGGGGGGGGGGGGACA
>NW_017306315.1:2957043-2965691 GCF_000935625.1 Nanorana parkeri
CCCAGAGACTGTCCTCATACCTGTAGAGGTTCTTCCATCTTTGTGATCATCAGCCTCAGCTGAGGGACTTGCATCCAGTGGTTGAGGTGGCAATTTATTTTCAGTTCCATTAGCTGCAAATGACAAGATGAGAACAGTTAATGATCATTTTAATTGGCCTCAAAAGGGTTTACATTCTTAACTCATATGCTAGTAGCTACATTTAATAGGCTAGGGGGGTGATTCACAAAGTGACGTTTGTAGTTTATTGCATGGTAAGCATAAAATAGACGGGCTGAGTTCGGGGCCACTAGAATACTTCAGTTTGCATACCGAGAGCTTTGACAGAAAAATGCATCCAAGGAAAGGCGAGTGAAAGACACAACGGAGGAGGAGTGTAAACCGGCATTGCTTGGAAAATGATGAGTAACCGCACAGCAGCAGGAAGGGGCGTCTGAGATGGGAAGGATCAGTCACTTACTGAAGATGGGTACTTGGTGAACGGTCATCGTCTCGTCTGTGTACACAGGATCAGTGTAAGGGCGTACCTCTGTAGAACACAAATATTATAAATAGCAGCAATGCCAACATTTTGAAGTCTCCATATAAGTTCCAGCAGATAGATGGCTCCATCGATTTTATTTAATAAGCAAATAGGGTAGGAAAAGCCCACAATCCACCGTTTACTTTGCTGGACAGGCCCGGGTTTGACAGCTCTGAACGTGGAGGTGCTCTGAGCCAAAGTTTGCTCTTGTTTGCCATTATAATGCATTTTGTTTTTGGGTCCCAGGCTCCCCTACTACTCCAGGAAGGGGGAGGTGCACCTAGATCACTTTTGCTATACAGTTAGGACCCAGCCACATCAAGCAAAAAAAAAAAAGTTCATGGCTGCTATTCCCACTGTGAGCTTGTCAACATCCCTTTACTGATGCTCCGTTATACTGACTGCGTGCAAGCACTATTTTTTCTGACCGGACTGTAGGCATTGATGTGCCTTGCGTTCACGTGTGGCTGATCGCATTGCGGCCGGAGTCACATCACATTTCAGCACATCTGGAGTGCAGAGGTTGCCCACCCCTGATCTATACATATAACACTTCCTTCCCATTACAGTTCTTAAGAGTCCTGGTGTACAGTCTTGAATAGAATCTAGCATCCGGCGCCATTTCACATGACTAGTAATCAACATCTAGTCTCAATATAAACAAAGAAAGGCTTACCAACTTTAATGTCCTCTAGGGGTCCGCAGTAGGACTTGATGGCCTGGAGGAATTTTTCCTGTGTTAACCGAAAAGGAAACAAAAAGAATGACACATTAGTGACCACACTCCATAAACAGTCCAAATCACACACAGGCTTAAGGTGTCACATAAGAGGAACCTCCTAAAGAACAATCCTGTAAAGACATGGAATACTTACCTCTCCTGCTGAATGTCACTCTGCTGCCAAGTCATTGTCCTCCAGGGACTGCTGGAAAACTGACACTTCCAGACGTGTCAATCTCCTGGGCCCTCAGCTCTCAATGGGTTTTTCTGCCGACTTCCTTTCAAGGTACGTGCTTTGTTAGGAGGTTACCCTTAAGGGATAGGGTTGCTTCAAAAGGAAATCTGCTAGAAATATAGAGCTGCTGTCCCCACCTAATAATGCTGCTTGCTTGGCTGTCATGCTGAGGCATGTACTTTAATGCTTCCTAAGTCAGAGGACTGGTATGACAAACAAGCAACTTGTACTTTCAGATGCTGGATAGAGATGGCAGCCATTATTTCTGATGACAGGTTTCTTTAAGTAGAATATTTTATAATACTATATGGAGGGGACCTTTGATATCATACTATGGTACAGTTGTGTGGCACCAACAGGGGTGGAAAACACAGCCAGTCAACACTGTAAGCAAGTGAACCTATCAGAACCACACTCACCTGGGACAGATGTGCCTGCCCCCTGAAAATGCCATGGCTTCTGCGGAGGGGGGGGGGGTGGAGGAAACCAGACTGTGCCAGGTAAGGAAGGTTCCTGAAAGTAATTATCACCTTCCCTTCAGCATGACACACACATGTCAGAACAGCAGGTAGGTCTCGAAGGTGGCCGTACACGTCTATGCATCAGGTGGCTTGATGTTCTGCTCCGAGAGCGCCTGCTAGCACAGTGACCAAGCTGACACCGACACTTCCTAGTCCCAATTTAAGATCGAGAGCTGGTGGGACAGGATTCCAGTCATATGACTGCTGTGACAGCCAATCACAGCGACCGCATGATCGGGAAGCCCACCACTGCCTACCAGCATATGCGGCAAGGGGTTAAGGAGTGCCGGCTGTCATGGTTTTATCCTGCCTGCTGACATTTGTCCAGTGCCGAGCCAAGTACAGTGACATATTACAGCAAAGAGCCAACCATCGTTCATGGGTCAGCTGCCCTAAAGGTTGCTGCACCCCGATCCTGGTGCATCACCACCACTACTCTCTGCAATGCCCTGCTGCACAATGCTGTAAAAGCAAAGGTAAACATTTTACCAGCTGGGGAGGCCCGGACAGCACGCAGGATGGAAGTCCTACGTCCCTCAACGTCAACAGCAAACCTACAGTGGGAAAAAACAAGCAACACTGTAAAAAAAAAAAAAAAAAAATGGACTTCAAGCAAGCAGGGAGCAAGTCACAATGCAGACTGTGGCAGTGCTTATCACATGACTCACCTGACAGACCTCCCACATTGGCCCAGTTCATCCGGGTCACAAACACGTTATTCAGATGGGACAACTTCAGCCTGTGATGGGGAATACACCCAGAGGGCGTTATAGTCTTCGTCATCATCATCATCATCATCATATGTACAACTAATAGAAAGGGAAAATCTTACTTGTTCTCATGCATCAGCCTCTGCGTCCCTTCTCCACAATTAAACAGATACCTGCAGGGGAGGAAACACATGAAAGTATTACAGACAATGCCAATCCTCTCACCATGGTGTCACTAATACCCCACGTGTGACTCCAGTATCACCCCAACTCAGAGAACTGTGTCCCCAGGCAGTCACCCCCTCCCTCACTAATACCCCACGTGTGACTCCTGTATCACCCCAACTCAGAGAACTGTGTCCCCAGGCAGTCACCCCCTCCCTCACTAATACCCCACGTGTGACTCCTGTATCACCCCAACTCAGAGAACTGTGTCCCCAGGCAGTCACCCCCTCCCTCACTAATACCCCACGTGTGACTCCAGTATCACCCCAACTCAGAGAACTGTGTCCCCAGGCAGTCACCCCCTCCCTCACTAATACCCCACGTGTGACTCCTGTATCACCCCAACTCAGAGAACTGTGTCCCCAGGCAGTCACCCCCTCCCTCACTAATACCCCACGTGTGACTCCTGTATCACCCCAACTCAGAGAACTGTGTCCCCAGGCAGTCACCCCCTCCCTCACTAATACCCCACGTGTGACTCCAGTATCACCCCAACTGTGTCCCCAGGCTGTCACCCCCTCCCTCACTAATACCCCACGTGTAACTCCAGTATCTCCCCAACTCAGAGAACTGTATCCCCAGGCTGCCACCCCCCACCCAGGCCACAGAATGAGTTGTCCCCCCCCTTACTTTACTGTCTGATCCCTCCTGTTACCAGTGCACACATTGGGGGAGGGGGCATTTTCTATGACCCCTACTGGTCACCTCACCATATCAATAAGTCCCTCCTCCTAGGTTTCACTATTCCATGTATTGCATGCCACCCTACATTGGGTGCTGCTTTATCCTTAGTGTGGCCCTGCCAGACACGAGCATCTCCCCTCTGAGCCCAAGAATTGCCTCACCACTGTGGTCCCCCACGACCCCATTCTTCCAACAGGGTCGTCCCAGACCCCAGCATGTCCCCTTTCTCCAGAAGAGTTCTCCCAGACCCTAGCGCATCACATCCTTGCAACACGTCCCCTTCTTACACTGGGGTCCCCCCAGACCCCAGCAAGTTTATCTTCAAGCAGAGTGCCCCCCAGACCCCCATCATGTATTTTTCCTCGGGAAAAAGAGTCCCCCCTGACCCAAGAAGGGTGTCCCCTGACCTCTTCATGTCCCTTTCCTACACTGGAGTCGCCCCAGACCCCAGCACATTCATCATCTCCAAGCGGAATCCTCTTGGACCCCAGCATGCTCCCAACTTCCAGCAGGGTCTCCACTGTGTCTCTTTAGACCCCAGCATGTCCCATTCTTTCAGCAGGGTCCCCTGATTACACCAGGTCCCCCAGACCCCAGCACGTTCATCTTCATCCAGCGGAGTCCTCTCATACCCCAGCAGGTTGCCAACTTCCAGCAGGGACCCCCGGACCAGAAAACATAACGCCCCCCTTATTCCAGCAGGGTCCTTTTAGAACACACCGTGCCCGTGCCCCCGCCCCCTTCTTTCAGCAGGGTCCTCCAGACCACAGCAAGTCCTCCAATTCCAGTGTGCCCAACCCCAGTAGGGTCCCCCTTTCCCTACAGTGTCACCTCTGTATGCCCCCTCAACCTTTAAGTGGCCCCTCCATAAAGGCATGCCCTCCCACCGCCAATGTGCTGCCAACGGGCCCCAGCATACTACCCCAATCTGTCTATCCATTAGTGGATTACACTGTGTGGTCCCTCCTGACCCCGGAATGCGCCCCCCAGTCTCCCCATTGCCCTTTCCCCCTCAGGCACCTGTTGTGCTCGGAGAAGAGGTAGAGGGAGGCACCGGAGTCCCGGCTCCCGGCCGCCACAGCCTGCACATAGAAGGTGTGGGGCCCCAAACAGCCGGTCCTGCTCAGCTTCTCTTTGTTCTTGATATGCCGGAGGGTTTCCTTGGGCGCCTTGTTCTTGCGTCCGCTGTAGGCCCGAACCTCGGCCTGAGACATGATGACAGGCCGGCAAAAGCGCCTCCACAGCAGGCCAGAGAGCCCCATACACGCCGGAGACTCTTCAAGTCACCGGAACACGTGCTTCCTCGCCATCCAATCAGCGCCTGGCCCCCAGCCTGACTGCAATACAGACAGCCAATCAGCGCTCGTACCCCCTCCCAGTGTGACCAAAAGACATCTCTCCAGTCAGAGCCCGGCTTCCCGTCTGACAGAGTCACTGATAGCCAATGTGAGTAAAGCAATTCGGGGTCCTGGCAACGATCTACCACTCAGCGTTCAGTTCATGGAGAATGTAACCAATCAGCTTTGGGCACCGTCAACCCATCACGCTCTACTTTTACTAGCGCACCTGTCCTGTTCTTTCGTCCTTCCCCAGCTTCTCCCGGTTACTATAACAACACCACCCGCCCTCCATCGGCTGACAGGCAACTGAGCCAATAAGATGGCAAGTATTTCCTCCAGGGTTTCATTGTGACCAATCACAGAGTCTCCTGTAAAACACGTTGTGTAGTATGTGTATGTGTACTCATTCATTAAGAGAGTATCTTTAATGGAGGAAAATATAATAATAAATATAATATAATATATTTTATGAAACTCAAAACGTGTTAAATATAGTCTAGAGCTATGTAACATTGCTTGGCCTCACCTGCTTCTGCATTGTAGATACAGAGAGACGCCATGATGGTGCACTTGCAGAAATCTTTTACAATGAGTGCCTGTATTTCCCAGTGGTGGATTGAAGTATATTTAAAACCTAACTGGATAGGGTTGAGAGATAGGAGGCAGCCAGGAGAAAGAGCAAGAAGAGTCAGCTCAGGTGGGATGTGAGACCCTCAGGTGGGCTATGCGGCTCTCAGGTGGGCTATGCGGCTCTCAGGTGGGCTATGCGGCTCTCAGGTGGGCTGTGCGACTCTCAGGTAGGCTATGCGACTCTCAGGTGGTCTGTGCGATTCTCAGGTGGGCTGTGCGCCTCTCAGGGGGACTATGCGACTGCCAGGTGGGCTGTGCACTTCTCTGGTGGGCTATGTGACTCTCAGGTGGGATAAGCAGCTCTCAGGTGGGTTATGCGTCTCTCTGGTGGGCTGTGCGACTCTCAGCTGGGCTATGTAACTCTCAGTAGCTCTCAGGTGGGCTATGCAGCTCTCAGATGGACTGTGCGCCTCTGGTGGGCTTTGTGACTCCTAGATGGGCTATGCAGCTCTCAGGTGTGCTATTTGACTCTCAGGTGAATTGTGTGGTGTCGGTACTAAGTGACTTGTGTAAGGGTGTCCGCTGGCTGGACACTAGGGTTGCCACCTGTCTGAGATTCACCCGGACAGTCTGGGTTTTGAATGCTGTATTCGGGTTTCATGGCATAAGAAACCTGGACACAAGATGTCAAGCAGACAGGGACAACCAAAATTAAGATAGGAACTACTGGCCCCCCACTGAAAACAGTATCAACTGTGATATTTACACATGAATGGGCGGCGCTATGTACATATGAATAAGCTACGACTTATTCTCCCCAAAAAATGTCTGCGCGTTGCTAGAGTGTTCGTGTTTGGCTTGAAGAAAAGGTGGCAACCCTACTTGACACCCGGACACAATACTCCAAAACCGGACTGTCCGAGTGAAAGAAGACGGGTGGCAACCCTATAACTGGATGACATTTCGTTTGAATTGTGTGTCAAAATTGTCATTTAGTTTTAAATAATAAAACACTTGTTTTCACATTTCTCTTCTTTTGTTACAGCTCTGTGCTGCTGATCTCCTTTGCAGTCACTTCCTGTCTACATGCAGATGGCTGCATGTCATTTCTCAGGACAGGTGCTGTGTTTTTTTTACAACAATGCAAAATAGCCCAAAAACGAACACTGTAACATATATGTTGTTTGACAGATGAGACACCTCCTTTCCTTTATGAAACATAACCCGGGTCATCCCTTTAGCTTTTCAATCTGTAATGATGATTGCAGAGCTCTAGCTTTGAGGGCCAGTGCACACCTAGGCGACAACCCACCGCGCGGCAATTGTGCACGATTCTGCGCGGATTGCCACACGGTCAGGAGCCGCCTAGGTGTGCACCGATCGCACTGTGGGTGCCATTATTTTCTAATGGCATCCCAGTCACGGCGGGTGCATCGCGCGGTTTTCCGCCACGATTCCGCCCGTGCTTCGGAACACGATCGCTGCTAAAACACTTTGTTAGAATACATTTAGATCTCTTAAACTGAGCTTTTATTGCACAGTTGGGCACCCTGTGGCAGAGGTTAAGGCCCCATTCACACTGAGCAATTTATCGCGTGGTAATCCGCGCGATATCGCGGATATTTACCGCGCAATATCGCTCTCCAATGCATGTCAATGGGGCTCTGTCCGTCGCTGTCGCGGGTCGTGCGTCGCTACAGCGGGACCCTTTTTGGAGCGGATTTTGCACCGATTCTAGGTTGCTCAATGCAAGCATTTGCGCGATATCGCACGACAAACCCCGCGATATCGCGCAAAATGCAAATCGTGCGACAAACGCGCGATTTGCGAATCGCTCAGTGTGAATGGGGCCTTAAGCAGTATGGGGCTCTAGACAAGGTAGCAGCTTTGTCCCTTCTGCCCCCCACCTTCCATTGAGAAGGATTACGCTGGGCACAGAGAGTCACCCCATTTGCATTGTCTACAATGACAGACACCAACTGCCCACAAGTCCATCCTCTCTTATGAAACGATTGACCAGTTTACAGCTTTGGCCAGGGGAATTCTTGAGGGTCATCGCTGGGCCCCCCAGACATACAGTACACCGGGTCCTAGATACCTGTCTAGGTTGCCTTGTGAATGATCCGGCTCTGTCCTGACAGACCTCCGGCCTCCAAACCGTCTTCTTATTCTTATTTCAGAAACGGTTTCCCTGCATAACCCTTTGTATTCTGTAAATATCCTTTTTTTTTTTTGTTTTGTTAAGGTAACAAAATAAACAAAAGCACATAGAATGATAGCATACGTCGGGGTTTGCCATTGTAAATGTAATCAAAAACAAAATACACAAAAAGAGAATAGTAAATAACAAATATTTGTGTTTGGTTAATCATTTCAAAGGAAAAGAAGATATTTTAATAAATTCACACACCGGGATAAGGATTTTTATGTTTAGAAAGTGACAGTTACTTTCAACTGAGAACCCGCAGAAAATAACAGGCACATAGCCAAAAATAAAAAAGCCTTGCCCTTATGTTAAAACTTTGTATATATATATACATACAGTATATTGTATTCATGAGAGATTTTAATACATAATTGACAATGATGGCTTTTCAGCTTTCCAAAGAACTTTAAAAAGGACCGGTCTTTATTACAGGAGGGGGGCGGAGACCAGACCAGCCACCCTGCACAAGGAGGGAGAGCAGCAGTGAGCAGTCTTTATTACAGGAGGGGGCAGTGAAAAGACCAGTCACCCTGCACAAGGAAAGAGCAGTAGCAGTGACCAGTCTTTATTACAGGAGGGGGACAGAGACAAGACCAGTCACCCTGCACAAGAAAAGAGAGCAGCAGTGACGGGTCTTTATTACAGGAGGGGGACGGGAACAAGACCAGTCAGCCTGCACAAGGAGAGCAGCAGTGAGCAGTCTTTATTACAGGAGGGGGCGGAGACCAGACCAGTCACCCTGCACAAGGAGAGAGAGCAGCAGTGAGCGGTCTGTAGTACAGGAGGGGGCGGAGAGAAGACCAGTCACCCTGCACAAGGAGAGAGAGCAGCAGTGAGCGGTCTTATTATGGGAGGGGACAGAGACAAGACCAGTCACCCTGCACAAGGAGAGAGAGCAGCAGTGACCAGTCTT
>NW_017306315.1:2965891-2968045 GCF_000935625.1 Nanorana parkeri
AGAGCAGGACGAAGCTTGAAAAAAAGGGGGGGGGGGGAGCAGAAGGCAAGAGTTGAACTGAGCTGTAAGCGTCAAGCCCCTACCATACTAGCAGCTATAGTTCGGGTCTGTATAATACATTCTCTGGGTTTTGTGCACTTGTAGAGCTCCGCAAGGTTTCCAGAACCACTAGCAGGTGTCTCTGAGGTCTGCTTTACATGTCCGCTATCAGTTCAGTATTTTTAAAGGCAGTAAGGTGAAGGCAGGTTCACTTTAAGGCCTTCTAACCATAATACAAAAACACATGGCTACATATCAAAAAGTTCCTTCTAGTACAATTAACATTGCTAAACAATCCCCAAATGGCTCCCGACGACTTCCTCCTGGGACAAGGCTCCTTCCCTCATATCAGGCGACCTCCTCATCTATGTTGTGATTCTTACAAAGGCATTAGATCCAAACACATAGAATGCAGCATAAAGGGGCTCAGTGAAGGTGGCAGATAAGGTGTGAAGGTGTCTGATGGGGCTGCACAGTTCATAAAAGGACACTTGCCCTGCCTCGTAGTCCAGAGAGACCCTGAATCTATTGCAGGAAATATTATGAGATATTATAATTTCCCGTCTGTCGTGTATAACCGAATACCGATTGTTGGAAGACTTCGACAGACACCAGGACTTGTTATTACACCCCAAATATGAAGTATCTCCTTTCTTATCAATAGTGCTGTAGCACACTCCTAACCTCCACTCTCCACAATCACTCGTCTCAGTCTCCCAGAAGTTTCGACTTGATGAGAAACAAAGGGTGCTTAAAACTTGGGAACAGTCCTGGAATCTTCCTGGAGAGTCCGCACATGATGAACCTGGTGCTGGTTTTATCCATTCCGCCCGTTTTCCATTCAGGGATAGACGTAGACTTTTAGCGGCTGTGTTGCCGTCCAGTTTGTAGGACTTCCTTGGTATATAAATATCTTTCTTCGTTGTGGTAATACTATCAGAGAATTTTGCATGTAATATCTCTATGATTACAGTCTCATCCAGATTTCCTGCAGCATGGACTATTTTTAAATAATCTTCTCCAACGTTACAGTCCTTCTTTCCAACATCAAAAAACTCTTTTCTGTTTGATTCCTGTAGGACAGTAAGAGCATCGGTCAAGTCACACAGCTCCTCAATGCGACGCATCCTCCTCAGCAACTCGTCCATCTCTATTTCCATCTGCTTGATCAGGTCAGAGATGGAACAGGTCATCTGCTTTTCTTGTTCGGAGATCCTAGTGAGGACACTCTTCTCCAGATCATCCAGCTGGGTCCTCAGGTCTCGAAAGATGGCGGTGACTCTCTTGGTTTTACCTGCTGCTTTATCTTGTATGTCTTTCATCTGTGCATGCAGTTTCTGGACAGTTTTCTCAGTTTCTGCTCTGCTAGAGGTCATCTTCGGCAGAAGATTTCGTAGGGCTTGCTTCTTCTTTTCAGAGGCGTTGTCTAGTGAATCCACTTGATGTGTCTGGTGGTTTCCATCAAGCCTGCAGGTCACGCATATACAGGTAGAGTCCCCAGCGCAGTAGTACTTGAAGACCTCTTTGTGGATGGGGCATTTCCTGTTCTCCAGGGACGTGGTGGGATCCACCAACACATGTTCTGGTGAGTTTCTGTGCTTTTTTAAGTGTTTGCCGCACAGAGAAGCTTCACACAGCAGACAGGTCTTCACAGCAGGAACAGAAGAGTCACAATACGTGCAAAAAACTTCATTACCGTTCAGAGCTGGCTGAGCAGACAGGAAACGCTCGGCTATGTTACAGAGAGTTATGTTCCTCAACAGAGAAGTCATTTCCTTAAACTCTTCTCTGCACTCCGGACAGGAGTAAACTCCGGATTCCTTCTGCTTTTCCAACAACATGGTAATACAGCCCTTACAGAAGTTGTGTCCACATGGCAGAGTTACAGGATCTGTATAAATGCCGAGACAGATTGAGCAGTCCAGCTCGTCTCTCACATCTAGAGATGCCATCGTGACAAAGACACAGAAATGAAAGTGAAGCTCAGAATGATGAACCGTTCCTCCTTCCTGGGTGTAACCCGATGAGAGCGCCTGTAGCACATATACTGGTATGTTAGTATCAGAGAACAAAGGTCACAGAAATATTAACCTCTTCATGATGGAAGAGAGGGCC
>NW_017306315.1:2968281-2973930 GCF_000935625.1 Nanorana parkeri
TCTGTGTCCCCTCCGAACCCCGCTGCTCTCCCTCGCCTGTATCGGCAGAGGCAGCAGGGATCGGAGGAACAAAGAGCCAATCCACCATGCGGGACGATCAGCAAATATGTGAAATATCGTTCCCTCGAATATTCAAACATCGCAGTGATAAGTACTGATCACTACGATGTTTGTAAATAATTGAGGCTATAGTATTCAGGTACTACATCCCCAATTATGAATGAACAGGAAGTTCTCCACATCACCTCGATTTATCTCCTCAATTTATGAATGAACAGGAACAGGGGCGTAACTAGAAATCCCAGGGCCCCATAGCAAAATTTTGTATGCACCCCACTGTACTGGGAGCCTTCTGTCCATTGAGTGCTGAGGCTGCAGAAGAAAAGATTGAGGACTGTGTGTACACAAATTCTATTTTTTATTTTAAAAGGTAAATATCAGGGGTCTGCTATACTCCTGATTTTTCCCCAACCCCCCGACAGTAAAGTAATATAATAATAAAATAATAATGAAATTTAATAATTCAATAATTCAAGACCAGTTTACTATCCTGCTTCACAGTTGCTGGCTTGGCCCAGTTCTTGAGGGACATCTCCTAATCAGTACAGGCAGTCCCCGAGTTACAAACATCCGACTCCTACTTACAAACGGAGTCTATTACTGTACAGCAGGGGTAGTTGTAATGCTACCGCACTCGCGCTGACGAAGAGTACCCATCTTTTTGGGTCTGGTTCGTAGTACTGTACGTACATTACAGGAAGTTGGCTCTTTTTAGACGTGCAGACCAGGGGTGCCCGCCTCCGAGAGGTTTTTACTGATGTCTGTATCTTCATTAGAAAGATTTAATCTCACTTCCTGTCCTTGAGACAACAGGAAGTGAAAGGAAATCTACCCCCTAGGAAGGGAAATTCACTCCTGTAAGAGTGATCAAGGGAAAAAGGTGCCTCCACTAAAGCTTTATCCCCACCAAAACTTTCAAAATCCAATTGTCACGGGGACAGAGAGTGAGGTGAAATCTTCTGAACAGGGGGGCACACACAGCAAAACAAACTTAACAGGGCGTAAACCCTTCCCTATGCTATCCAAAACAAAAACATTTTTTATTTTACCTGTTCCAACTTACATACAAATTCAATTTAAGAACAAACCTACAGTCCCTATCTTGTTCGTAACCCGCGGACTGCCTGTAATTCCCACAATACTAAAAGTAAGGAAGTCCACTTCCTGTAAGGTCCACCATCGCACATGGGAGGCTTACTGCTCTTGGTGGGAGGCAAGAAAACTTTCATTCCAAAAAAATGCAAAACAGTTTTTTTTAATGCTGAAGAGACACGCTATACACTGAGTGGCCAGATTATTATGACCACCTGACATTTGTAGGCAAATTAGCTATAATTTGGCGCTGAAGTTGCTAGAGGGCCGGACCATTATAAATAGGGAAGTGATAAATTAGTGATAAATAGGATCTTGGGGCGGACGCATGCGCAGTTCCGATTCTCGGCCGGGAGACGAGCAGAGACGCAAGGTAAGTCTATGGACGCGTGCACCCGCCTGCAGACACCGCTGGATCGGAGAGACAGAGCAGTCAGCGCTGGATCGGAGTGACGTCACACCGCTGGAGGGACACATGAAAACATGGGGAAAGAAGAGGAAGATCGGAAAAACAGACATCATTTGAGGTAAGTGCTTACATTTACATGGGGGGGAGGGGACATTTTTTTTGGCTTTAATGTCACTTTAAGCCTCTGCTCCAAGTTTGGCCATTTTGCTGGTCTTCCTCTCAAGGCCTTCTTCTTTTTGGGCATCTTAAAGAGTTGCTCTTCCTGTTCTCTCCCCTGTCTGATCATACACTCAGTGGGAGAAGGTCCAAATTGTCTCTCTGCAGCTCTATTTCCATGCTCTTTTGCATAAGTGATTACATCCAGTTTAAATTTTGCAGAGTAAGCCAGCCGCTTTACAGGTTGTTTTTCATTTTCTGACATATTTATGGGCACAGAATGCTCCGACATTACCGCTCTGGGCACTGTCTACGCGATCTACGGGATCAACAGGAAATAAAAATATGTGAAAAGGGGGACACTGCTATGTTAATGCTACTGGCAGTCCATAGCGTATACGTTATTTTATATTTTGCCCATGGTTACACTTTAATATTACCATCTGGCCCTTCATGAGAGCTGCCTTGTAATAAGTATTATTACCACAAGATGGCGCTGTAAGATCGCTGGATTTAAACCATCCACAATGTACAAGATAACAGTTTGCAAGACTTCCCATTCCCTGCTACATTGTCCGGGAAGTATCCCAAAATTCCCAGTGGGGATTGTGCTGCCGGGATTATTACATCAAATAAATGAGTTATATTTCACATCTTCAGAAGAAGTTTCCTTATGGTATTAAAACATAAACCATCCCCTCGAGAGAAGCCCGAGATAACACCACACGGGCCTTAAACATCATTCACTCGACCTTGTCGAAGTCAATCCCCAGCTTTCTGTTATCAGCTGACGCGGAGAAGGCTTTCGACAGGGTCGACTGGTCCTTTCTACGGCTCACCCTGGAACACATTGGGCTTGGACCAGGCATGCTTTCCTGGATCATGGCCCTATACAACGGACCATCGGCAAGGGTTCGTGTCAATGGTACCCTGTCCGACCCATTTGGGATAGCCAATGGTACACGTCAGGGATGCCCCCTATCTCCGCTCATTTTTATTTTAACTCTGGAACCCTTACTGCGCTCCATTCGGATGAATCCAGATATCAGAGGCATACAGATAATTTAGTCATTTGCAGGCCATCTAAAAACCAACGGTTTATGCCGTTCCCAAGGTGATAAGAAGGCCTCACTATAGCATCTTGGGAATGTTAGTCCACAGCGTAATGGTATTACACCATTTTCCTAATGTTATCCTGAGATGTCATTGATACCGCTGAATGTTTGTGTTTTTTCATGTTCTCCCCACACTTGTCTGTAATTGACATATTTGTTTTCCTTCCCCCTCGACTGTGTGTAATTGACTTAACAAGTTATGTTACGAAAATAAAAGAATTTATAAAAAAAAAAAAAAAACATAAACCATATAAACGCGTTTCGTGGGCAAATTGCCACTTCTTCAGAAAAAGTGAATCACAACACTCTGGGTGTTAAATCACAATGAATAAATAGTTAATAAATGATAATTTTTTTGCCTTGTGTAGATGATGGAGCATACTGTATATGTATATAAAGACACAGAAATGCAATGCAATACAGTATAGTGCGGTACATACATAGTCCAGATTCATAAATACTGACTCATAGTGAAAAACGAATCTATTGCAATCAAGGTTGTCAAACACTGAATGGTACTGGGATCGCACAAATCAGAACGGTTCCCGATCATGTGATCCCTATGACAACTATGACCTGGTGATCACATGGGTTTGTTTACAAGCAAACCTTCTGCCTCCTGCAGTCAGGGTGCTCCATGTTGAAGAGGCACTTTGACTGTTTAAGCACCTGTGCACATTGTATCTGGGTCTCCCCTATCAATCATAAAAATCAGAATGTTTCCCACTTATGTGATCCACATGGTGATCACATGTTTTTTTTTTTACAAACAAACCCGCCAGCTTTTGCAGTCACAGAGCCCCACACTGAAGAGTCACAGTGACAGCTGCAACCAGAAGGAAGGACGGAAAATACAGACAAAGTAACAGGTTCTCTTTAGAGCAGGCACAGCAACAGGTTCTCTTTATAGCAAGCAATGTAATGGGTTCTCTTTATAGCAGGCACACTAATGGGTTCTCTTTATAGCAGGCACAGTAACAGGTTCTCTTTATAGCAGGCACAGTAACAGGTTGTCTTTATAGCAGGCACAGTAACAGGTTCTCTTTATAGCAAACAATGTAACAGGTTCTCTTTATAGCAGGTTTTAGTAACAGGATCTCTTTATAGCAGGCAATATAACATGTTCTCTTTATAGCAGGCACAGTGACAGGTTCTCTTTATAGCAGGTTTTAGTAACAGGATCTCTTTATAGCAGGCACAGTAACATGTTCTCTTCATAGCAGGCACAGTATCAGGTTCACTTTATAGCAGGCACAGCAACAGGTTCTCTTTATAGCAGGCAATATAACATGTTCTCTTTATAGCAGGCACAGTGACAGGTTCTCTTTATAGCAGGCACAGTAACAGGTTCTCTTTATAGCAAGCACAGTAACATGTTCTCTTTATAGCAGGCACAGGGACAGGTTCTCTTTATAGCAGGCACAGTAACAGATTCTCTTTATAGCAGGCACAGGGACAGGTTCTCTTTATAGCAGGCACAGGGACAGGTTCTCTTTATAGCAGGCACAGGGACAGGTTCTCTTTATAGCAGGCACAGGGACAGGTTCTCTTTATAGCAGGCACTGAGGGGAGGAGCCTTTAAAGGCAAGGCTAGGTGACCCCGGCACTCCAGCTTTGGTGAGACTACAAATCCCGCACGCCCAGGGACCGTCACCCACACAGGGCACAGAGCCCGCTGGATTGGGTGGCAGCTCAGATGGTCCGTGCATCCGGGCGCGGCGACAAAAGCCGATGGCAGCTGAACAAACACAGCGCGTCCGCTGTGTAAACAGCGAGGAAGAACCGATTTGGATTAAAGGGAAACTCCACCCAGAGCGCCATTCCTGACCCCATCCACTATGCTCATTAACCAGCGTGTGAACTAAACACTGTCTGCGTTCCCCTGCGTCAGCACAGACAGTCCTCATTTCAGACACCTTTTAAATACACAGCGCGCCACCTCAATACCTCCCCCCGCGCAGCCGTCCATCCAAGCATCTGAAACATGAGGCTGTCCGAGCTCCGGGGCTGAATTCTATTTTCCACTCCTGCTCCCATTTCAGCAGCCCGCCCTCTTGTTCCCCTCTTTTCAATTTTCACCTGACGTGCACGGGACACCCAATATAAATAGGGATCATCGGACATTTGTCGGACGCGTTGCCCTTTATTTGTCGGACGCGTCGCCATTTGCCGGACGCGTCGCCTTTTATTTGTCGGACGCGTCGCCTTTTAATTTGTCAGACGCGTCGCCTTTTATTTGTCGGACGCGTCGCCTTTTAATTTGTCAGACGCGTCGCCTTTTATTTGTCGGACGCGTCGCCTTTTAATTTGTCAGACGCGTCGCCTTTTATTTGTCGGACGCATCGCCCTTTATTTGTTGGACGCAGCGCCCTTTATTTGTCGGACGCAGCGCCCTTTGTCGGACGTGTCGCCTTTTATTTGTCGGACGCGTCGCCTTTTAATTTGTCAGACGCGTCGCCTTTTATTTGTCGGACGCAGCGCCCTTTATTTGTCGGACGCGTCGCCTTTTATTTGTCGGACGCGTTGCCCTTTATTTGTCAGACGCGTCGCCTTTTATTTGTCGGACGCAGCGCCCTTTATTTGTCGGACGCAGCGCCCTTTATTTGTCGGACGTGTCGCCTTTTATTTGTCAGACGCGTCGCCTTTTATTTGTCAGACGCGTCGCCTTTTATTTGTTGGACGCAGCGCCCTTTATTTGTTGGACGCAGCGCCCTTTATTTGTCGGACGCAGCGCCCTTTGTCGGACGTGTCGCCTTTTATTTGTCAGACGCGTCGCCTTTTATTTGTCAGACGCGTCGCCTTTTATTTGTCGGACGC
>NW_017306315.1:2974111-2977064 GCF_000935625.1 Nanorana parkeri
GGGTTTGGGTGCGAGAGGAAGGGGTTAAAACACTAAACAGCCCATGATGCTGGCGAGAGCATCGACGGGAGAGGACGGACAGTACAGCTGCGACAGTGTGAGCCGGATCTACAGCGAGCAGGGAGGAGATCCCCCGACCTGCGCGCTCCACTGGTCGCTCGTCACCAAACTTCTGCTGCTGCGATACGATGGGAGCTGCCCGACTGACGACGTGAGTAACGCGCCGAGAACGCCAAAAAGAAACCCAAAAAAGTTTGATTTTTATTTAAGGAGCGCCGACATATTCCGTAGGGATGTACACAGCTTCCCCAGCCAAGGAGCTTGCACTCTAATGTCTCCATCGTCGCGACATTGTTATTGATTACCGATGTTTACCGATATGTCGCCGACATACGAAGTGGAGCCGTAAGGAGGGGATTTCATTTTCAGAAGATGTATCACATGACCTTTTATTTGTTGGCATGACGATCGTTCAACATTTATATATCGCCGACCTATTCCGCAGCGCTGTACGGAGGACGCTGAGCCAGTCGCATCGGTCTCTGCAGCAGAGGAGCTTACACTCTAATGTCCCCCCACAGTCTCACACTATTATATATACATTTATATAGCTCTGACATATACCGCAGTGCTGTACAGAGAACACTGAGCCAGTCACATTAGCTTCTCTACAGAGCAGCTTACACTACCCCCCCACAGTCACACCCTATTATTATACTTTTATATAGCGCTGACATATACTGCAGTGCTGTACAGAGAACACTGATCAATCACTTTACTCTGCAGCAGAGGAGCTTACACTCTAATGTCCCCACCACAGTCACACGCTTTTATATAGCTCTGACAAATACCATAGTGATGTACAGAGAACACTGAGCCAGTCACTTCAGTCTCTGTACAGAGGAGCTTACACTCTAATGTCCCCACCACAGTCACACGCTTTTATATAGCTCTGACAAATACCATAGTGATGTACAGAGAACACTGAGCCAGTCACATCAGCCTCTGCAGCAGAGGAGCTTACACTCTAATGTCCCACCCACAGTCACACGCTTTTATATAGCTCTGACATATACCATAGTGATGTACAGAGAACACTGAGCCAGTCACATCAGCCTCTGTACCAAAGGAGGTTGCACTCTAATGTCCCCCCACAGTCACACACTATCATTATACATTTATATTATGAATACAATACAGGATTTATATAGCGCCAACAGTTTGCGAAACGCTTTACAATACTATATATAATATATAGCTCTGACATATACTGCAGTGCTGTACAGAGAATACTGAGCCAGTCACATGATTCCCTGTACAGAGGAGCTTAAACTCTAATGCAGAATGGCACCGCTTGTAGGGGGACTACAAATCCCAGCAATACATTTATACAGCAATGCAGAACAGTATATGAGCTGGACTCTGGGCTTAGTGACCCCCACAGTCACACAGTATTACTATTATATATGTTGCACTTTAACCAAACACTATTGATAGTATAGGTTTATATAGCTCTGACATATACCACAGTGCTGTACAGAGAACACTGAGTCAGTCATATCACTCTCTGCACCTGAGGAGCTTACACTCTAATGCCCCCACCACATGACCAGTATACATGTTATCCGTTATGTTTCTGGATTGTGGAAGATAACTCTCACGCAGAAACATATAAACTCCGGCCAGACAGTGACTTGGACAGTAAACGAACCCAGGGACCCCAGCGCTGTAAGCCTCCATTGCCACCCAGTTACAAAGTTCCAGAATCAGCTCAGTGATTCATGTGTGCCTCTTACAGACAAGAATTCCAAATCTGCTTCTGCTGCCTCTGTACAGAAATACTCCCTTGTGTCTCATGTCCCCCCTGTTCGGGTTTTCTTTAGAGTGCAAGCTCTTGGACCCAGGTCCCCCCTCGCCATCTGTCTCATTGTCCGTTATATTATTTATTCCTACTTGTTATGCTATTACCTGATATTTTTTATTCATGTCCTTTTGGGTTTTTCACAGGACTGTACAGCGCTGCAGAATATGTTGGCGATATAAAGGACAGAATCAGATTATTGTCCATCTGGTCCGCTCATTCATGTCACTCGATAATGCTTTCGGAGTTCATCCCGGGTGTGCTCAGGGTGGGCTTGGGGTGGGTCCCCCCTGGGTGTGTGCTCGGGGTGGGTCGGGTCCCCCCCGCATGTGATTGTAGCTTGTTCTCGCCCTTTGTTCCCCCTCTTAGTGCAATGATACATTGATTTTCGTTTCAAAGTTCTTATTGAGTTTTGACAGTAGGTAGGATACATAATACAGTAATCAATACTGGAGTGCAAATAAAGTAGGAACACGGAGACATTGGTTGTTGTCGGGTGGGTCATAGCCGTGATCATAATTTCTCCAGGTTCCTCAAGACGGGGGCAGGACGAGATTTACCCTACCTGCCGCCCCAAGGCCGGGTTTGGCAATGCCACCCCCCACCCCCCAACGAGAGATTGACAGGTTTTTTTTTGTTTCTTTCTTTTTCTTTAACTTTTTTATCACTTTTTAATTTTTTTAATGTATTTTTTTACTTTTTTATTTATCTTGTAATCTTTTACTTTTTTTAATTTTTTAAAAATGTTTTATCTTATTTTTCATTTATAATTATTTTCTTTTTTATATTTTTCAATTTTTTACTTTATTTATTACTTTATTTTTTAATGTAATTATTATTACTTTTTACTTATTTATGTAATAATTTTTTTAGCAGTTTTTTTTTCACCTAACTTTATTGCTATCACACAGGAGCTAACAAGTCACTGCGTGATAGCATTTGGAGGTGACAGGTTCTCTTTATTGTACCTGTCACCTCCAATACAGGAGTTCTTGCACAGCACTGTGCTGGAACTCCTGTGACGGGGTGAGAGAGGAAGAGCACAGCTCTCCCCTCTCGCTGTCTATATGGAGCGGCAGGGTTACTTTTAAC
>NW_017306315.1:2977547-2978758 GCF_000935625.1 Nanorana parkeri
CCTGATCGAGCTCTTTTAACGTGGGTGCCTAGAGGGCTGAGAGGCTAGCTGGAGCCAGGGAGGGGTGGGTATAGTCTGTCCAGGGTTGCCAGATCTTAGCGAAAGATTTATTGGTGTCCGAGAGGATGCTGGTCAGCTTCTCGTTTAGACAGAAAAAAGTCTATGCGCCGTGTAGCTTCCCCGAAGGATACAAATTGCTTTTTCCATGCTGAGGCAATAGTTTGTTTGGCTGCCAGCGGGACATGTGTGGCTAGGCGATGTTGTTTTTTTGTAAGGAGCGGTGATTTGAGGTGCAGCAAGGCCATCCCATGGGTCCTTGCGAAGCTTCACTGAGAATAGGCTGTCCAATAAAATGGAAAACTCTCGAGATACATTGATTCTAATTCATTAGGGGAGCAGAGATCGTTCACTAAGTGAAACAGATGAGTAGCAAGCTTAGTAAATAAGTAGAAGCGGTGTCCACGGCGACCATCCAACCACGGCCAAGCAAAAACCCCAATTTTTGTTAAATCTCACATTGATTGGGTATTCATAGTAAATAAAGCTTCACCTTATTAAGCCACTTCAACCAAGTGAACATTCCCTATTCCAGGGGTAGGAAACCTCGGCACTCCAGCTGTTTGTGGAACAACAAATCCCACAAGGGCAAGTCTCTGACAGCCACATAACCAGGGCCGGATTTACTCTCTCTGCTGCCACAAGGCCAGGTTCCTCAATGCACCCCCCTACCTGCCAAGCCCCCCCCCCCCATGGAGAATGGTAGACCTGCAGGCTGCATACAATTGATCTCAGCGACTTCGCCGGGATCACTTGTACAAAACAAGCAGCTGCTTCCCCGCTGTACATGTAGCTCTGCTTGCCCAAAGCCGGGCTAAATGAAGAAAACAACCACCCGCCCGTCACCCGGAACTGCATGTCCTGGGCATCGGGAGATAGGAATTCCACACCCCTGCTGCCCCTCTACTCCCTGCTGCCCCGAGGCCGGGCCTCGGTTGGCCATGTGGGAAATCCGGCCCTGCACATAACTCTTAGAGGCAAGAGTATGGTGAGATATGTAGTTCCACCACAGCTGCCGTGTCCCTTCCTCTCTCTCCTGATACTGTCCATGACCGAGCGCCCGACTTTCCAGAGGGGGGGTGACACCAAAATGACTGTCAGTCATTTTGGTATCAACCCTCCAATGGTGTCACCTAGGTGCGGGCCGCACCCCC
>NW_017306315.1:2978838-2985075 GCF_000935625.1 Nanorana parkeri
CACTGATATATGAAATGTAAAAGAAAAGGTGGGACCTGGTGGCCAAGGTCAAGCTGGAGTGCAGGAGACTGCCCATGGAGCCGCCTTGGGTTCCTTCCCCCCAGAAGACTTTTGGGAATCCGATCTGCCAAAAATAACCTAACATTTGTCTCGGGAGATCCAAAATTGTGAAATCTGTTCTGAAACCGCACGTCATCCAAATTGCAGGATCCGCTCTATTTTTAAGTTTCACCACCGCTGCAGTCCCAAGGTTGCCTACCCCTTTGCTCAATTCCACTGCAGCATCACTTCTGAATTGCCACCGACAGTCTCAGGACATCTCATGCGAGAACTTTTTTTACACTGGGAAAAAAAAAAAAAAAAGACTAAATTATAACCAAAAACTAATGAAAATAAAAACGCCATCGTTTTCCTAAAGTGACACTAAACTCCGGATAAATCCTAAAAATACATTGAAGTCCCTGAACTCTGAACAACAATGTATCTTATTTGTGTATCACTTGGCTGTAGATCCCCCCCAGGATGGCCTACAATCTCAATACAAAACAAAAACAATAGCCGTCGAGTAACTTTGATGCTTGGCCACCTAATTGGTAAACTAAACGTGAGATTGCAGTCCATCCCGAGGGGGAGCTTGGAGCAGTGACTACTTTACGACACACAGGGACCATGGGGGACAACGGTAGCCCCCCTCCAGAAGGAAGGACAGTGTCGACTCGGCACCAATTCAGAGATGATTGGAGGATCTACAGCCGAGGGATACACAAATAAGATACATTGTTGTTCAGAGTTCAGGTACCTGAATGCATTTTTAAAGGAGAACTATGAGGCGGGTGCTTTTCACTCACCTCATAGTTCTAGCCGACCTGTGACAATGAGACTGTCACAGGTCGGCTCAGTAGATCGGGAGGTGAGTGAACACATACCAGCGTTCGCTCACCTCTCGATCCTGTCACGGCTCTCTGCCGTGACAGGGGAGGGGCTGGATTCCCCACTCCGATCCTCCAGCGCTGACTGGCGGAACGGACAGGGGAGGGGGCGGGTACAGCTGGCTCTGCCTCTAGATAGGCAGAGCCAGCTGTCAATCATGCAGCTGGGTGGATCTCGACAGTAATGTCAGGATCCGTCCCGGCTGCGCCGGGATCAGTATACCGCGAGCTGTAGCTCGCGGTATACTGAGCTTAGGGTGATGGGAGGACGTTGGTTTGTGTCCTCCAGTTACCCTAAGGAGAACTATGGGGAAAAAACCTAACCCCATAGTTCTCCTTTAAGATTTATCTCCTGAGTTTAGTGTCACTTTAAGTTTCACCACCGCTGCAGTCCCAAGGTTGCCTACCCATTTGCTCAACTCCCCTGCAGCATCACTTCTGAATTGCCACCGACAGTCTCAGGACATGTTGTGCGAGAACTTACTTTACACTGGGATGAAAATAAACACAAATTATAACCAAAAGCTAAATAAGAATAATATACGCCATTGTTTTCTTAAGACGTTAATGCAAAACTCTGAAGTCACAATTGTAAAGGGCAATTTGGTTCCCGTATTATTTAAACCTGAATTGCAAATGATGGTGATAAGTGATCACTGGATGAAGTCAGGAATACTCCGGGGATTTATATCTGACGGATGTCAAAATGGTAATAATAATGTTGTTGTTATTAATAATAAGTATTATTATTATTACACAGAACCTGTAGAACTTGTAACATGTGACAGATAGAAGAGGAAGTCACTCATTTATAACGGGATACAATAATATCTCCCTACACTTTCCCAGCTGGTCATCTCACTGAATGAGGCAGAAATCCCCTTTATATGATGAGAAGAAGATTCTCTACGACATCATTCCGGATATTAGACGAGGTTTGCATCTCTTTGGACGGGTTTCTCTTGTTGGATCTTCAAGTCAGTAAATATGGTCAGCAGCAAGGCGACCCGTCACCTCTGTTCATAGCAGAGGAATCCTGATGGGTTGTGACACCGGTAGAAGACGTGATTATTATTTTTGACCTTTTATGCTAATTTTATTCTCTCTGTATTTGGCAATATTTGAAAGAATTATCTACAGGGACTTCTGCGCTCGATTAAAGGAGAACTATGAGGTGAGTGCTTTTCACTCACCTCATAGTTCTAGCCGACCTGTGACAATGAGACTGTTACAGGTCGGCTCAGTAGATCGGGAGGTGAGCGGACACATACCGGCGTTTGCTCACTTCTCGATCCTGTCACGATTAGAAAACTGGGTGTTTCTCCTTACAGCTACTTGAATTGGCTGCATGAGTCTGCATTGCATTTTTACACACTGACACAGGACGTTTGCTACTTTATTAGTCATTTTGGAGTTTTTTTAGATTATCACCTTGTGATTTACACAAACAGTTGATTAGAAGATTTAATTTGGAAAATATTAAAAAAATAATATATATATTTTTTTTTCTCTCACAATAGTATTGTTCACTATAATATTTGGTTTTTGCACATATGATTTGTTTACTTGTTTGGTGATAGCGCCGCTTCACATATTTGAAAGAATGAGATGATAAAAGAGAATGGGGAACAGCTTAGAAAATAGAGCCGATCCTGTCATTTGGATGATGTTTGTAGGGAACCTTAGCACTCCAGCTGTTGTGGAACTACAAGTCCTCCTTGAGGCATTGCAAGATCCTGACAGCAATGGGCATGACTTCCAGAGGCAGAGGCATGATGGTAGTTGTTGTTTTACCAAAGCTGCAGTGCCGTGGTTGCCTACCCTTGCTCTAATGCTTTGTACAGGGCTGTTAGGCAACGGTTCAAGCATGCTTACAGGGAGAGGGGAGCAAAGTGATGACCTCAGGTGTGTGCTGCTTCTCATTAATTTTCTAATCACAGGCGGGGGGCACATTGGTGACCACACTCTCTCTGTGTTAAATAAAGGAGGCAAAAGGGTGGTCACCAACCTGTTTCTAGCACAAGATTGGCTAAGGCGGCTTACTGTTTTCTTGTGTTGTGCTTCTCCTTCATTTTCCATTCACAGGCCGGGGCATGCTGGTGACCACACTCTCTCTGTTAAATAAAGGAGGCAAAAGGGTGGTCGCTGACCTGTTTGTAGCACCAGATTGGCTAAGGAGCCTATCCTTTCTGTGCCAGGCAAAAGAGTCCGTGTGTCTTACCCCTTATCCAGGTCATGGTGTAGTCCATCACATTCAACTGGGCTGGCTCTTTAATGCTGACGACGTTTCGCCAATTTTTCCAAGCAGCTTCTTCAGTTCTAAGTCCAGTTAGCTGCGACCATCTACAACTAGCTAGTTCACGTATAGGCATTTCAACTCTGTATTTAGCCTCCTGCCTGGAGTTGAGACGTAACCCTTAGAAGAGATTTCCTCTCACTTCCTGTTGTGACTATCAGACAGGAAGGGAAATCTCCCCAATGGGACACAGAAGAAGCTGACGGGGTTATAACCCTCCCTTACTCTATGCTAAACTTAAAAAAACAAAGTTTTGGCTTCAGTCCACCATGTTTTTTGGGGTGTATTTAGGGTAGTTTGGTTCTTTTTTTTTTTATTTAGTGTTCTTTGCATGGGAGGAATTTATATTTACAGGAATATAATTTGTATGGGGCAGCCAGGGAACTGACGGTAATCCCTCGCCAGGCTCTCCTTTTAAGGGCCGGAGTCTCTGAACAGCCGAGTTTATGGTTTCACAGAGGATCTCCGAGAGTCGGTGGATAATAAGACTTGTCTGGGCCAGGCGGCTCAGCGTATAGAGATCCTCCGAGTCTGCATTACATTTCTCTTCCATAAAACTAATTAGAGAGCACTTTTGTTGATATGTGCCAATAATATCTGTGCCATAAAACCTCCGGCACCGGGAGGAAAGTTGTCGGGGGTTATCGGAGGATCCTCGGTGCCGGAGATGGACGTCTATCTGGACTCACCCCCTCTGCAGTTCTCACATCCCAGTAATTGCTTTTCTTTCATGGGCGGAAATGAGTCTGTTTGATGGTTTTAAGAGGCGACTGAGGCAGCCTGCGACTGCGGCCTCATGCCAGCTGGGCACCCTCCAAGCCGGCCCATGCCTACATCTGAGGTGGCAATGCTTGCAGCCAATTAACCCTTTGGGTGAGGACAAGCAAGCAATTTTTTTGAATGCTGGTGATATTCAGCTGGTATGAGGCAAGCTTCAGCAGGCATTTACTGAGCATTTGGGAAGCATCTGCGGAAATCAGCCCAGAAGTCTCAAAGATTCCTTAAAAATGTCTATTAAAGCTTAGCAAGCACCATCAGACACTTACTAGGTGCCTGATGTCGCTTGGTAGTTGCCTGATGTCGCTTGGTAAGTGCCTGTCGAAGGTGGGTAAGTGCCTGATGATGCTTGGCAAGTACCTGATGACGCTTGGTAAGTGCCTGATGTCGCTTGATAAGTGCCTGATGAAGCTGGGTAGGTGCCTGATGCTGCTTGCTAAGTGCCTAATGATGCTTGGTAAGTGTCTAATGAAGTTTACTAAATGCCTGATGAAGCTTACAAAGTGCTTGATGATGCTTGGTAAGTGCCTTATGACGCTTGCTCAGTGCCTGATGACGCTTGCTCAGTGCTTGATGATGCTTAGTAAGTGCCTGATGACGCTTGCTCAGTGCCTGATGACGCTTGCTCAGTGCCTGATGACGCTTGCTCAGTGCCTGATGACGCTTGCTCAGTGCCTGATGACGCTTGCTAAGTGCCTGATGACGATGGGTAGGTGCCTGATGACGCTTGGTAAGAGCCTAATGATGCTTGGTAAGTGTCTAATTAAGTTTACTAAATGCCTGATGAAGCTTACAAAGTGCTTGATGATGCTTGGTAAGGGCCTTATGAAGATTGCCAAGTGCCTGATGACGCTTGCTCAGTGCCTGATGACGCTTGCTCATGCAGTACCGGATGACGCTTGGATCAGTGCCTAATGACGCTTGCTCAGTGCCTGATGAAGCTGGGTAGGTGCCTGATGATGCTGATGCTTGGTAGGTGCCTGATGAAGCTGGGTAGGTGCCTGATCAAGCTGGGTAGGTGCCTGATGATGCTTGGTAAGTGCCTGATAAAGCTTACAAAGCGCTTGATGCTTGGTAAGTGCCTTATGAAGATTGCCAAGAGCCTGATGACGCTTGCTCAGGGCCTGATGACACTTGCTAAGTACCTGATGAAGCTGGGTAGGTGGCGGATGAAGCTGGGTAGGTGGCGGATGAAGCTGGGCAAGAGTCTAATGATGCTTGGTAAGTGCCTAATGAAGTTGGCTAAACGCCTGATAAAGCTTACAAAGCGCTTGATGATGCTTGGTAAATGCGTTTTGCAGATTGCCAAGTGCCGGATGACACTTGGCAATTGTCTGATGAAGCTTGCTTAATGCGTATTAATGCTGCAGCCAGCACCCTCATACACAGCAATTTTTTTTAAATGCTAGTCATATTCAGCCGGCATTAATCAAGCTTCAGCAGACATTTACTCAGCATTTGGAAAGCATTTGCAGAACTTAGTCCAACAGTCTAAAAGATTTTTGCTAAATGGCCTTTGAAGCCTGATGACGTTTGCGAAGTGCCTAATGATGCTTGGTAAGTGCCTGCTGAAGCTTGGCAAGTGCCAGACAAAGCTTGGTAAGTGCCTGATCAAGCTTACTTAATTAATTTTTCAGAAATTCGGACACATCCGACTTTCTGAATCCCAATGCATCCGAATGTGTCTGAATCCGAATATCTGCCTGATGGCACTTGGAGAGTGCCTGATGAAGCTTGGTAAGTGCGTTGTGCTGCTTGCCAAGTGCCTGTTGACGATTGGTAAGTGCCTGCTGAAGCTTCCTAAATGCTGGTTAATGCTACAGCCAGCCCCCTTATACACAGCACAATGATGGAGTCCCTTTAAAGCCTCCCTCCCACACGCACAGCAGTGAACAAACAGCATACAGACAGCAGAGCTGTGCGATTTGCCTATGTACAGAATACTCAGCACTCGTCTATACAGATTATTACGTATTTACTGTGGACTGCATTCAAAATATTGCAGCTTCAGATTTTCTTCTGCAAACACTCTGGAAGTAAACCCAATGGAAGGCAAAACTTTTTTTTTTTTTAGTTTTGGATAGAGTGGAGAGTAAATAGACCCCCAGTCAGGTTTTTTTTTACTGTCTGTGTCTCCGTTTGGGGGATTCACCCTCTCAATGTGTCCTGGTGACCGTCGTCACTAAAGGAAGTGAAAGAAAAATCACAAATCTTGGATTGCTATCAGAACAGGCA
>NW_017306315.1:2985091-2995261 GCF_000935625.1 Nanorana parkeri
ATACATGTGCATCGCCGAGATCACGTGTACAAAACAAGTGGCGGCTTCCCCGCTGTACATTAAGCTCTGCTTGTCCAAAGCCGGGCTAAATGTAGAAGACAACAACCCACCCAGCACCCGGAACTGCATGTCCCGGGCGTCGGGAGATAGGAATTCCACACCCCTGCTGCCCCTCTACTTCCTGCTGCCCCAAGGCCGGGCCTTGGTTGGCCTTGTGGGAAATCCGGCCTTGGGCACAGATGGGAAACCTTCCAATTGGAACACTAGTTCTATTGGCTATTGGACAGGAAGTAAAGGGAAATCTCCAGAATGGGAGAAAGATGGTAAAAGCTCCGCCCAACTGTTTCCTATTGGCCAGCACCTGCTAGAGCCTTCTAGCAGGTCCCGGCCAATGAAAACTGGGCGGAGTTGACCGTGACTTCACAGCCGGCTCTGCCCAGTTGTTATTTTTTTATGACAGTTCAGCGTCCCAGGTCATTTGGGGACGTTGATCTGTCATTACAACTGGGCGGAGATCAGGGCTGGCTCCGCCCAGCTGTCATTTGCGGGGCGAAAGGCCGACCTTCGGCAGGCCGTTCGCCCCGCTTCGGCTGACACTTCGGCTCACTCGAGCCGAAGCAAATGCCAAGGACGAGCCGCTTGGCTGCCTTCGGCTGCTGTACAGACTATTGTGATTAGCCTGTATAGCAGCCATTCGGTTGGACTGAACCGAAGGGCTCAGGCGGCTGAAGAGAGCCGAAGGATCAGCCGAAGCTACGGCTGGATACTTCGGCTCCCTTGTGAATAGCCCCTTTAAATTACCAGACTTTAAATTGCACCCAAAAATGACAAGCCACTCTATGGAATACACAGAGTCGATGACATAGTCTCTGTCCCCCCAAAGGAACTCGAAAACAAATGACCTGACCACAGCCGTGCATATACCAGGGCCAATCTTGGTGGAAGCCAATTCACCTACCGGAATGTTTTTCCTTGTAATAAGAAACCAGTCAAACTCAAAGCTGCAATGACACTTGTACACCATTCTCATCCTCCACTTCATAAAACACCCACAATGCACCTCTCCTATCTATCTATCTATCTATCTATCTATCTATCTATCTATCTATCTTCAGCACACCCATCTCCATTACCCCTGACATAGAATAGGTTTTTCCAAGCAATCACAGATGAGATCAGTCGGACATGTTGAAGTTGTTAGCATTGTGGAGCTCGTTAATAATTTAGGAGCGAGATCACACATTAGCCACTTTAACGGTTGTTCTCCTCACCCCCGGGGAGACGCCATTATCACCGGGGGAGGGCGGATGTTACTGGAATTGGATGCAATCTGTTTTTCCTCTACGAATTAACTTCCAACTCATCATCGCCATGGCCTCGCAAGGATTGGATTTTGGCCAATTCAACTGGAATCGGCCAAAACCTGATCTGCTTACGGTCAGCTTAAGAGCATGTTGGCATTTGTGAAGATAACTGCGAACCGCTACTAAAGGATAACTCTACTTTATAAATGAGAAGAGAAGAAGAAGTGATGGAGAGGAACTTTGTCATGATATGAGTTGGACTAAAAGGTACTGAGGGTGACCATTGCAATATAGTTGTATTTTCTGCCTTCACGTCAAGACACCTCTGATAAATGAGGTTCCTTCAAAACTATCTGACTTCCTGACTATGGGGCATATATAGCAATGCACAACATAGAGTGCAAGCTCACCTGGAGACAGCCCTCCCCTAAATCATACAGCAACACACCAGAAGCCCAACATCAATCAAAAGTGGATGAAAACCCCCAACGTGTTTCTACACCGAACCCCTAGATTGGGAAGGATAGCTGTCCACCCCAGAATAGCCTACATTCAATACCAGCCAAGTCCCAGCACCCCACATCCTACTTGTCCTTGGAGGCAGCTGAAGCTTCACCCTGACCTTACGTTGTTCCAGGCCAGCGTTTGACCCATACCTAACCCTCACCACTTATAGATACAGCTGTTCACACCGACCTAGATGTCTTCTAGACACGTGCGATTGGTTTCATTCCGAATCAAAATTCGGACAAATTTTTCAGAAATTCGGACACATCCGACTTTCCGAATCCCAATGCATCCGAATTTCGGTTTCCGAATTTTGAATCCGCCCGAATTTCGTTCAAAAACTAAACTGAATGGGACATGTGACTTTTCTGGCCAATCAGATGTGTTTTTCGGTTTAATGCATCCGAATGGGTCTAGACAGGAATTTTCGTTAAGGCAACATGGGAGCCATATACAGTATATACATATAATACTAAAGCTGAGGCTCCTAGACCCCAATGGCATTCTTGATCTGAATTTCCGAATTGTATTTGGGAGCTCCTGAATGCCTTACGGGTCCGGGAGCATCAGCTTCAGTAATACATGTATATGGTTCCCAGACCCGAATGCCATTCAGGAGCTCCCCAATGCAATTCGGATCCCAAATGCCATTCAAGTCTGGGAGCCGTATATATATATATAGGGAGCCATATATATATATATATTACTAAAGCTGAAGCTCCCAGACCCGAATGGTCGATTGTGTGCTGTCATTTCATTTCATTAGACAAGTGGGTTGTAATGGGGAATATTACACTGTAATGTTCCCCATTATAATCTATTTCTCTGATTAAATGATTACAAACAGAGCCTCAGTTCTATCAAAGTTTGTGACTATGTTAGAATGTGTGACCGGTGACGTGGGCACACATTTTAACATAATCCCGCCCAGTTTTTCAGCGGTGGAATATGTGACCGCCGATAGGTGAAGAATTCCAACGCTTTCTCAGCTGTTCTAGGGCAGATCAGCATCGCAAATCGCATGTGCAGGAGAACTGATCGGCTCTGGAACAGCTGATCGGTCCCGAAATGTCACTTCTATGCGACTTTGTGAGTATGGTGGAATGTGAGATCGCAGTCGCAGGGTCGGAGAGAAGAAGTGACATTTCAGGACCGAACAGCTGTTCCAGGGCGGATCAGTTCTCCCGCACATGCGATCTGCGATGCCGATCTGCCCTGGAACAGCTGAGAAAGCGTTGGAATGCTTGACCTATTGGCGGTCACACACCGCCAAAAAACTGGGGGGGATTACGTTAAACCGTGTGACCACGTCACCGGTCACACATTCTAACGCAGTCACAAACTTTGATAGAACACCGCCATCAGGGGGGGAGTATGGCCGGTACCCATGTGAGGGGTCTGGGCAGCCTGGGGGGGCCTCTTACATTTGTATCAGCTGTACCAGGGGCTACATGGCAGAGGTGACAGGGGATGGGGTGGAGGAGGACGGGCCCCATCAGCAGCAGGCAAGTGTTAGGAGAAGGTACAGGGGAAGGGACCTCGACGACCAGCCCGGCAGAGCCAACCACAGAGAGTCTCATGTGGGCTATGCAGGATCTATGGTGTGCTCTGCGGGGTCTCAGGTAAGTCCAGAGTCCAGCGTGCTACTGCAACGTAAGAGACCGCGGGGGGGGGAGGGGGCTAGTGTGATCCGCGCCCTCCCTATCTTGGGAGGGGGCCCCAAGATAAAATCTTGCACCAGGGCCCTTTGGTTATTAGGTCCGCCACTGAACAGGACGCCAAACATACTGAAAAAATTATACCGTGTTTACATACACTGTAATCACTAATTGCGACGGTGACAGCTTCAGAGCAGGTTTACAGCAAAGGCAGATCTGGCAATAATCAGAGCTCTATTGTTTTGCGTTTCCCAAATGCCTGTTCGCGGAGCCAGATCATGCAATTATACATTGTCCCGGAGTTCTTGCTATCTTGGCAGAACAGAAAAGTCAGTTAATCCCACGTCCAGCATGCGTGGCGAGGCTTTCTCTGAAATATCTCCAAGATTGACTCCAAATGTATGAGTCAGTCAATGATTGTGGACTCCGGGTTAATCACTCTCACTCTATGATGACCCATTAATGGCATTCCAGATATTCTCCACTTTGATCCCTCTGCAAATGCCGTCTGTGATCTCAGGAACCATTGAGGTCTCTTAGAACATTAGACATTGGTTTGTGAAATGCTCTTACGTACTAGGACAAAGCATTTCCTGTCAACACTTCTTCTCAACACTTGTCTGCTGGTGGATATAAACAGAAGTGCATCTCATTGAGACAATGGGTGGCAGGAAATTTGGCTGTCCTCCATTAAATTATGCGTCATAGTTATCTCGTCTGCGTTGGCTCAGGTGTACAACCAGCCAAAATGATTATTCCCTTTCCCATGAAGAGAAAGGAATCATTTCCCACTGGATATGGGGTTACCCTGTAATATTATCCATCCATGGAGCAAACAGGGGACGCTGTCCACCTTTTCCATTGTCTGAGATTTGATTGTCTACTTTAAACTGAAACCATTAAAATGGTTCTTCACGGTTAGACTTTCTGTCAGGTTTGTATGGCTTAAAAAAACCGTGTGGCTGGAAGTGGAACTGGCTCTGAAGGAAGTCTGGACTTTTTTTTTTTTTACCCCTTAAAGGAGAACTATGGGGTCAGGGCTTTTCCCCATAGTTCTCCTAAGGGTAATGGCAGGACACAAACTAGCGTCCTCCCGTCACAAAAAAAGCTCAGTATACCGCGATACGTATAATAAGACGCCGCAGCTGAAACGGATCCCGACAATTATGTCTGGATCCACCCAGCTGAGTGAGTGACAGCTGGCTCTGCCTATCTAGAGGCAGAGCCAGCTGTACCCACCCCCTCCCCCGTCTGTTCCGCCAGTCAGCGCTGGAGGATCGGAGCGGGGAGGGGGGAATCCAGTCACTCCCCTGTCACGGCTCTCTGCAGTGACAGGATCAAGCAGTGAGCGAGCGCCGGTATGTGTTCGCTCACTTCACGATCTACTTAGCTGACCTGTGACAGTCTCATTGTCACAGGTCGGCTAGAACTTTGAGGATGAGTGAAAATCACTCACCTCATAGTTCTCCTTTAATAACCGGGGCCTTTTTTAATTTCATTTTTTGCACCCATGTTATAATCAACATTTTAGGCCTGAAAATGACTTCAAAACCCCCAAACATGATATAATTTTCTGAAAGCCGAGACCCTGTAGAATAAAATGGTGGCAGTTGCAAATTTTTATGTTGCAACTTATTATCAAACCCAAACATTTAGTGAAAAATGCACTAAAGTTAAATGGAGTGCCCCAAAACACAATAAAATACAATTTGTTTCTATAAAATATAAAAGATGAGGTTACAACGAGTAAATAGATACCCAACATGGTCAGGTTATAAATCGTGTGTGTCCGTGAAACGGCGACAAAATTCAATACCCCAAAAAGTCCATATATGACGCTTTAAAAGCCCCCCACGGGTCATCAGCTTAGAGATACGTGTAACTATTGGCCCTAGAATTATTGCTCTCTGGCGTGCATGGTGATACCCAATATGTGTAGCGCGCTCATTGATTTCGGACGTAGGCGCACCTGATAGTTGTTTACATGAAGATGTGCGTGCTCGCGGGGGTGGGGGACTTTAAAAAAAATGTTTTTATTATTTTTACATTTATTTCATTTAATATAATTTTTAAAAACAGTTTTTTTTTAACTTTACTTTAATTGCCATCACATAGGGGGGCTTAAGCCCCCCATGTGATAGCATATTGATGGTGACAGGTACTCTTTAAGGTGATACTGTGGGCCAGTGTCACCTTTACACTCTAAATCAGCTATTGAAGTACAGATCGCACATCAATAGTTTATTGCTGGGCTTCAGGAGCCGAGCAATGACAGCTATGGGACCGGAAGTGATGCAATCTGCGTCGCTCCCAGTCCCATAGAATGGGGAGGAGATCGGTGAACGGAGGAATCCGATGACAGCTGAGTCGCCAGAATTGCTTTTATTGTAAAGCCGGCCGCCGGCTCTGCAAAAGTAAACAGAGCAAAAGCACTGGTCACTAAAAAGTTGGGGAGAGCAGAACATTTTTGGGGAGCAACATGAAAGCCAAGAAGGGTGAATATAGTCCATGCTTACCCATTGAGGGAACGTGGCTGAAATGTGAGGTTTAGAAAGAAGTGAAGTGCACAAAAAAAGATGAATTGGCAAGTCAGTTGAGTTAAAACATATTTTTGGATTGACATACATACAGATGAAGAATCCTCCTGCAGAGCCGACTCTGTGTTATCACAAGCCCTGAAGGAGGATTCTATAAATCCCATAATGAGTTGAATACAAGCTTAAAGGAGAACTATGAGGTGAGTGCTTTTCACTCACCTCATAGTTCTAGCCGACCTGTGACAATGAGACTGTCACAGGTCGGCTCAGTAGATCGGGAGGTGAGCGAACACATACCGGCGTTCGCTCACCTCTCGATCCTGTCACGGCTCTCTGCCGTGACAGGGGAGGGGCTGGATTCCCCCCTCCCCGCTCCGATCCGCCAGCGCTGACTGGCGGAACGGACGGGGGAGGGGGCGGGTACAGCTGGCTCTGCCTCTAGATAGGCAGAGCCAGCTGTCAGTCACGCAGCTGGGCGGATCCCGGCATAATTGTCGGGATCCGCTTCAGCTGCGGCGTCTCAGTATAACGCAAGCTACAGCTCGTGGTATACTGAGCCTAGTGTGACGGGAGGACACTAGTTTGTGTCCTCCCGTTACCCTAAGGAGAACTATGGGGAAAAGCCTTAACCCCATAGTTCTCCTTTAATAAATAAAGTGGTTGGAACCTGACTCACCAGTTCATCTTTGTGGGGCTCCACGTCTGGTTTAATTTGCCGCCTGTGGCCTCTTTGGGGAATCTGGTTGTACACAACTGACTAGAGTTTGAGATATCCAGCACAACAAAATACAAAATTAGTATCCTTCTGCCCTTTGTGTTTTCCAGATATTAGTCGCCGATTTGAGGAATAATACGATGGACAAGTCCCCAGAACACATTGCCCTCAGCGAGTACAGCATTGCAGATATGTCTTCTTCCGAATCCAAGGACCTGGTCACCAGCAGGACTGAAAGCACCTTGTACAGTTCCTCAAGAAGTGAGTCTTTGTGGACCAACGTACACCGAAGTGCCTGGGACACTTACCAAAAGCCAATCATTATTATGTCCATTGGGGGATCAGTCTTCCTTTTGGGGATCATAATGACCACAATGTACTTTATCTATACAGATGCTCCGGTCTCCAGGAACTTTGGACCTGTGGCTCTCTCCATCGGACTGATGGTTTTAATTGTTGGTTGTGTTTGGGTGCCCATCATCCGGAAGAAAAGAAAACAAAGGTCATCCTCGCGGCTTTTCCACAATTCACGTCAGTTTTTCTTTCACTTCTGAGCTTTTCAGGAGGTCTGGCCGCAGGAGATTTCATCAGAAAATATCCCAACACTACTTGCTTGGTGGGCATATCGCGTTTTGGATCTCGTCACAATAATAATATTGCCAAGAAGGTATATGGTCTGTAATGTTTCACGTGATGCAAAAGGGGAGAGCTGGGAAATGGTAAAGGAAAGGGGCAATGCGCTGCCAGGCCACCACAGCAAGGGAAGACCTTCACTGGAAAAGGGTAAAAGGCCTCTTTGGGTGCTGCCAATACCTAATGAAGGAATGCATGACCACTCTTTGGTTTAGCCTAATCCCCCATCTTGGAGCTTTATAGCCACATGACTATCCTACATGAGGATGAAGCTGTTGAACCATCATGGCTTCTACCCCTGAACTGTTTCCCCTAATCTTCCATCTTCCATTTGTGGACTCTGTTTCCCTACCAGGATCAAAAAGGAAATGTGACCGTCATTTTTTTTTTTTACCTGCTCTCCCTGTCCTAGCTCATCTTCTTACCTTCAGGAGATTTGCATTTCCTTTATACTTCCTGGAACTCTCTCACACCCAATGATGCGGTCCTATAAGTGGGTGTGGCCGGTTCTCGAAGTAGACATTGACAGATGGATCGGGCAGAACACCTGGGAACTTGCATGACCAGTTATATTTAAATTCATTTTATGCACAACAGTTTGCCAATGAAGTGATACAATATTCTACTAAAAGAGATAATATATCTGTATAGTAACTCTCAAGTATTATTTTTTACTACCAAAACGTTTCTCAGCCGCTGCCATTTTTCTTTATTTTGTACGGATGTGAGTGCTGCAGTGCAAGAGGTGTTAGAAAATGTAATTTATTGCAGGCGTGATTAAAAAGCATATAATTTCCAGGAAATAAAACCCTACTGAATGTGGATTGGCCCCTTAGACAACAATCTGGGGACAGATTATATTGGCAAATATCTGAGTACTTGGGATTACGTAAAAATTTCTGCATTTGTTTTCACTGTTAGCATACAAGTCTCGGGTTTACTCATTGAGCTGCCTAGGTGGAATTTGCTTGAAAAACCGCAATTTTGTTTATTTCTCTATTTAGAGGTTGTGTTTTCTTGGGGTGTATTTAAAGCAATTTTATTTGATTGTTGTTTTTTGCATTCGTGCCTTTTTTTCCTTTTGTGTGCGTGTTTGTTATTTGTGTATGGCTACTTTAATTTCTTTTCTTTGAAAATATTAAATAATGAGGCTAATTTATGGCACCATTAAAGGTCCAGGAAAGAAGAAAGGGTCTTACCTAAGCCTTGGGAGCCATAGTAAGCTCATGGCACCCTGGGAGCCATAGTAAGCTCATTGCACCCTGGGAGCCATAGTAAGCTCATAGCACCCTGGGAGCCATAGTAAGCTCATGGCACCCTGGGAGCTATAGTAAGCTCATGGCATCCTGGGAGCTGTAGTAAGCTCATGGCACCCTGTGAGCCATAGTAAGCTCATGGCACCCTGGGAGCCATAGTAAGCTCATTGCACCACCTCTCAACTGCCAAAAAGCACCATCTTTTAGCCTTCCCCTTTAACTCCAGTGCATTTCATCAAAAAGGTCTATTGGTTGGTTAATGGGATCGGAAGCCTAACTTTGCCAAAAGGGTGGGAGGAGGATGGAGCCAAGCCCTACTTTAAAAAAAAGAAATGCATTGCATCGTGCATGATTGATGGGTTCCAGTCATACTAGGCTGGTACCAGTGTCCAATTTGTTCTGTGCACATGCAGGTAGGGGCACCCTGTGTGTAGATACCACCTGTGCCAATGGGTAAAATATGGAAAAGGTGGGCACAGCCAGAAGGACGTAGGAAATTGAAGTCATAAAAAGGAGGTCAGAACAGAAAATCTAAAGGTTTTTTCATACAATTGTCATGAACCTGAGCATGAGCAGCCAAGGTCTGATTGTCTCAATGTTGTCACATCATCTCACTTGATGGTGTGTTATTAAAGGAGAACTCCACCTGACACACAAAGCTGAGTAATAAATATGTAGTATGACTACTTATACTGTACATCTGTGTCCATTTTTGTTCTGGCAGAACAATGATCTGTGTTCACCTCCGTTTCCAGTCTGTGGTGTCTATAAAGTCCCCTGGCGGGCTACCTGACCAAGACCCGTGCCAAACTGGGGATTTTTTGTAGCAGCCATTTGTAGCAGGTATAGAAAAGCTATAATTAGCATTTTTGTTGCTAGGGGGGAAAAAAATGCAACACAGAAAATTCAGGCGAAATTTGCAGAATTACAAAGTGACCGGCTTTAGTAGCGCCTCATGTTATCCACTGCAGCTGTGGATGAAAAGTTAGAGGGGCAGTCCAGAATTCCAGCGCTCTATGGTCTTGAGGGGGCAAAAAACAGGGAGAAGGCTTGTGCGCAGAGGGTGGTATTGGTGTGCAGCTTCCTGATAGCACGGACCGGGGTGTCCGACACGTGTGACATAGAACAAAAAGGAGAAAAGGAAGTGCCACGACCAGGGGGGTAGACATGTTTTTAGCCAACCAAGCCGCACCGATTGGCTAAGAACATTTCTTCTCCCTGGTCGTGGCACTTCCTTTTCTCCTTTTTGTTCTACTGCAGCTGTGGATGACCATGGCAACCCAGCGATTCGTAGAATTGAGGTCAGCTACAGCGAGCAACTCTGGGTGGGACATGGTACTGCCCGCCTAATCAGCTGCAGGCCGGGGCATTCCTCACCCCTCAGCTGCACATATTATAAGGGGCAGGATTGTTTGTGCTGACATCATTGACCTTAAACAGTACGGCCACATGACCATATCAGTGGCCAAGCGTGAGCGTGAGTTGTCATCGCCCGCGGCAAGGCAAGTATTGCACCTCCCTACCCTGTGGACCGTTAGCTCCCTGAATCCCTTCCACTAG
>NW_017306315.1:2995286-3001420 GCF_000935625.1 Nanorana parkeri
TCATGTAATTTAAAAAAATACTAATGTATTTAAAATAAAATGCAGGAAATTAAAGTTTAATGTGTGTGGCCCTCCCATCACCTTTCCATTTGACAAAAGTCGATTTTTCAGTCGCTTTTCCTTGAAATTGCTGGGCAGGCAAAGAAATTGTTGGCCACACATTGTATTCTGACAATGGTGGGCGCTGGCTGTCAGAACACAATAGCCAGCAGGAGAGATTCCCTCACCCACACTGTTCAGCATTGATGGAGGAATGCAGAACAATACCATCAGCTGTAGAGGACTACAAATCCCAGCGATACAATATACAGCAATGCAGAAAAATACCATCAGCTACAGAGAACTACAAATCTCAGCAATACATTATACAGCAATGAAGAATAACATAAGATATAGAGGATTTAAAATCTCAGCAAAACATTATACAGCAATGCAGAATGGCACTGGCTATAGAGGACTACAAATCCCAGCAATGCATTACACTGTAATGCAGAATGGCACTGGCCATAGGAGGACTATTATCTCAGCAATACATTATATAACAATGCAGAATAATACAATCAGCTATAGAGGACTACAAATCCCAGCAAAACATTATATGGCAATGTAGAATGGCACCATCTTTTTTTTTTTTTGGAAAACCATTTCATTGCATGCTCTGACAGATTACAAAGCATCCTCCTCCCCTCTTGTGTTAAGCAATCACACCAGCAAGGCATTCATTGCAGAGCCATCATCCGACCCCCCCAACCGCCTTTCCCACCACCACGGTACACCCCTGGGCCATTTTAGGTCAATGTAGTTGATGAAATATAACCAGATGGCCATATAAGGTCAATGACATCATAGCATCCTGTCCCTTTGCTTACATGCAGCTGCAAATGGGGAATTCCCCTTCTGCAGCTGATAGTGCAAGAGTGGAAGGAGCGTCCTCTTGGGTTCGGAGGAGTTCAGAGGATCCTGGCCTGAACCTGAGCTCATCCCCATTGTAAATGTATCTATATATACTGCCCTCGTCTGCAACAATGCTGTATTCGCAGAGTGCTTGCTACTGTTAGATAAGTGACCAGTCTACCCCACGCTGATACTGTAATTAGCTCCCGAACCGCCAGCTACGCCCACCTACTGCAGCCATTTCGAGGGTGTCTTCTTTTAAATTTCTTTTACAGAACAGAAAATGCAGATTTGGGGCGGGGCTTAATTTACCATGACACGCTTGGGCTGGCACCTAGGGGACCAGAGTTAATGAGAACAGCACCAAATATTCTTTTATATCTGTCTTATGTTAGACAATTGTGGTAAACCCAATTGAAGAGCTGAAGAAAGATTGAGGGGCAGGGGCTTCTGGGAGGACTCTATGTAGGCTGTCAACTGACAGCCAATCATTTGGGGGTTTTATTTCCACCAGGCTCTTTTAGTTCAGTGGGAACTCTGCATCAAAGGCATACAGAATGCAGTCCCTATTAGGGTATTTGGTTTTAATTCTGACATATAGTTGTCAGGACTGAAGATGGAGACTGTACGAAAGTGTGACATCACCCCAATGTGCCTCGAGCATCCTATACAGCTCTGACAGGCAAAGTGAGACTCTGCAGCAGGTGCAGGTAAAGTGCTGGGAACGCTGTTGTAAAAATCCCACTAATGGAGGAGTGCACAAGAGATGCAATAATAATAAAACCCAACTAGTGGGCATGGCCGGACGGGACACGAACTGCATTGTTTGATGTTTGTACAGCTAATATAGCGGCAACAGTAAACACTTTATCCCTAAATGGCAGCTGTTCACCGAGAAACCATTAAGACTAATGGTGATGAGAGAGTCATAAATCATATTCTTCAGCCGCAACCTCTCAGAATTCAGTGTATTCCTCCGAGAAGGAAGCTTCTGAGAGATAATTGTAGTGAAAACAAATATCTTTATAGAGATGGAAATTACACAATTGAGGCTTTTATCTCAAGACTACCGATTACCCGCTGCCTAACAGAGGAATGGTGGCCAATGGGCAGATCCTTCTGTATCCCGAATAATTCTGAGGGCAAGCCTCATCCTAAGCCAGGTCAACCTCTAGCCGAGAATTAGTGATGTCACTGGTCTCTGGTGATGGGATAGGCTGCGTTCTCATGAATATGAAGGGTCTCTGTGATGTCACTGGTCTCTAGTGATGGGATAGGCTGCGTTCTCATGAATATGAAGGGTCTCGTGATGTCACTGGTCTCTAGCGCCGGGATAGGCTGCATTCTCATGAATATGAAGGGTCTCGGTGATGTCACTGATCACTAGTGATGGGATAGGCTGCTGTCTCATGAATATGAAGGGTCTCGGTGATGTCACTGGTCTCTAGGGATGGGATAGGCTGCGTTCTCATGAATAAGAAGGGTCTCGGTGATGTCACTGGTCACTAGTGATGGGATAGGCTGCGTTCTCATGAATAAGAAGGGTCTCGGTGATGTCACTGGTCACTAGTGATGGGATAGGCTGCGTTCTCATGAATAAGAAGGGTCTCGGTGATGTCACTGGTCACTAGTGATGGGATAGGCTGCGTTCTCATGAATAAGAAGGGTCTCGGTGATGTCACTGGTCACTAGTGATGGGATAGGCTGCGTTCTCATGAATAAGAAGGGTCTCGGTGATGTCACTGGTCACTAGTGATGGGATAGGCTGCGTTCTCATGAATAAGAAGGGTCTCGGTGATGTCACTGGTCACTAGTGATGGGATAGGCTGCGTTCTCATGAATAAGAAGGGTCTCGGTGATGTCACTGGTCACTAGTGATGGGATAGGCTGCGTTCTCATGAATAAGAAGGGTCTCGGTGATGTCACTGGTCACTAGTGATGGGATAGGCTGCGTTCTCATGAATAAGAAGGGTCTCGGTGATGTCACTGGTCACTAGTGATGGGATAGGCTGCGTTCTCATGAATAAGAAGGGTCTCGGTGATGTCACTGGTCACTAGTGATGGGATAGGCTGCGTTCTCATGAATAAGAAGGGTCTCGGTGATGTCACTGGTCACTAGTGATGGGATAGGCTGCGTTCTCATGAATAAGAAGGGTCTCGGTGATGTCACTGGTCACTAGTGATGGGATAGGCTGCGTTCTCATGAATAAGAAGGGTCTCGGTGATGTCACTGGTCACTAGTGATGGGATAGGCTGCGTTCTCATGAATAAGAAGGGTCTCGGTGATGTCACTGGTCACTAGTGATGGGATAGGCTGCGTTCTCATGAATAAGAAGGGTCTCGGTGATGTCACTGGTCACTAGTGATGGGATAGGCTGCGTTCTCATGAATAAGAAGGGTCTCGGTGATGTCACTGGTCTCTAGTGATGGGATAGGCTGCGTTCTCATGAATATATAATGCACAAATCTGTGACAAAGTCTTTTTATGGAACCTTGCAGGGCCCCTACATTAGGCGATCTGTGGGTAGGCCAATTGAAATTACTCCATCAAATGACCAGGTCAAATAACATAACTAGTACAAAAAAAACCCCAAAAACTTCATAAGCTAAAAACCAATAACCATGAGACGTTTCTGACTGAAGCTGACACACAAGGACTAAAGATGATGATGTCATCTTGCACCCGAGGCTTCTCACACAACCTATAAATCCACCTTTACTAAAGACGTATTAGACTTTTTTTCTTTGCGGTTAACAAAAACTTCCACTTCCAAACCAAGCAGCCGATTTACCAGAACAAAAGTCTCGTTTTTAAGAGCGCGGAGGAAATCCCAGCAGGCCGTAAATGATACAAAATGGTTGCATTCAAGCAGGTGCGGTTTTCGACAACGGACGGTTTTAATGCCAAAATCAATAGACGCTCATTTTCTATAACGTATTCCCAGCAATTCAGCTTAAAAGCCGTTAGCGAGTGCAGAAAAAAATTAATAAATAAAGATAAAACTGGAGAGAGGGGGGGAAAAAAAACACCAAAAAAACCTAATTTTTGAAGCATTTTGTTTGCGAGTCGCATTCATCAGATACGGCGGAAGCCCCCCAGATACGTCTTTATATCAGACTGCGGTCAGGAAGAGAGTGGTCCCAGATTCCTACGCGGTCCTCTAGATGGCTTTCCGTTACTAAGTGGATCAAATGTACTTTCAGCTCTTAATCTCAATTTGATTACAGAGCAATTTAGACTTTGTTCTTCCACTCAGCGTGTGTAGGAGGGGGGCGGTGGGGGGGTGAGGCAGACACTGAGCCAAACACATTACAAATTAACCATGAGGCCATTAAGAGCAGACAGTGAAAGGGCCGCGCTCCTTCTTCCAGGCCTCTCCAATACGCTGATGCTCTTTAAAGGGCTGCCTGAGGACCGTGAAACCATTAACCCTGTCCGGGTAAAAACGTTACCATGCCCCTTCCAATCACACGCATTCCCAGTGGCCCCCCACCCAACCTCCCTTCAGTGCACGGAATCTGCATAGACTTGGGTGAGGCTGTAGATCAGGGATGGGCAACCTTGGCACTCCGAGTAACCCTGTCCGGGTAAAAATGTTTCTGTACCCCTTCCGATCACACGCATTCCCAGTGGCCCTCCACCCAACTTCCCAACCTCCCTTCAGTGCACTGATTCTGCATAGACTTGGGTGAGGCTGTAGATCAGGGATGGGCAACCTTGGCACTCCGGGTAACCCTGTCCGGGTAAAATGTTACCGTACCCATTCCAATCACACGCATTCCCAGTGGCCCCCCACCCAACCTCCCTTCAGTGCACTGATTCTGCATAGACTTAGGTGAGGCTGTAGATCAGGGATTGGCACTCCGGTAACCCTGTCCGGGTAAAATCGTTACCGTACCCCTTCCAATCACACGCATTCACAGTGGCCCCCCACACAACCTCCCTTCAGAGCACTGAATCTGCATTGACTTGGGTGAGGCTGTAGATCAGAGATGGGCAACCTTGGCACTCCGGGTAAAATGTTACCGTACCCCTTCCAATCACATGCATTCCCAGTGCCCCCCCTGCCCCCCAATCTCCCTTCAGTGCACTGATTCTGCATAGACTTGGGTGAGGCTGTAGATCAGGGATGGGCAACCTTGGCACTCCGGTAAACCTGTCCGGGTAAAATCATTACCGTACCCTTGCGACCACACGCATTCCCAGTTCCCGTCCCGTTGGCACTCCGGCTGCGGTGAAACTTCAAATCCCACCGTCCCTTTGCCTCTGAGAGTCATGCCTGTGGCTGACAGCAATTTGCAATGCCTCGTGGGACTTGTAGTTCCACAACAGCTGAGCATGCCTACCCCTGCTGTATAACTGACCCCTTTCAAGTCTAGCAAGACTGGCCACCTCTATTGACAATTTGTACAGCTGTATGGGGGGGGTGGGGGGGGGGTTAGTTTAGCTAAGGAGAGCTGGGTAGGAGAAGGTTGGATAGGGTTACCACCTGTCCGGGATTCAATTGGACACTCCGGGTTCTGAATGCTGTGTCCGGGTTTCATGGCAGCTGAAATGACACATGATGTCATGCAGACGGGGCAACCAAAATTAAGATAAGGGCTACTGGCCCCCCCACTGAGAATAGTCTGAACTGTGATATTTACTTATTAGTGGGCGGCGGTATTTACATATGAATAAGCCACGACTCATTCTCCCCCCAAAATTAGAGAGTTTGGGTTTCACTGGAAGAAAAGGTGGCAACCCTAGGGTTGGAGCATGTAGTATGGGGGGATGGAGAAGGGGGGCGCTCCACCCTTCCTCCATTCATAAAATGTCTTGCATTCTTTTCACAGAATACAAGACGTTCTGTGCTTGGACAAGGGGAGGTCCTGACCTTCATCCGTCCAATCACAAAACGTCTCGTATTCAGTGAACATACCGATGGCTAAAAAAAATTCTTCTTTCCTGGGGTTCCCCTTTAACATCCAGGAGCTGCCGAACTTTCCTGACACTCCCTTCTTTTAAAATGCAAATACCGTATTGTGTCCCTCTGAAGGAAACGTGTGCGGAGAAGAATGTGGACCGTCATTGAAGACCCTTCTGAAAGTGCCAAATGCTCGCCATCAATACTTTCCAAGTCACTGACTGGGATGCAGCCAGTGAAAAGGAGGCCTGAAATATATACATTTGCATTGCTGTAAAAAAAAATAATAATAATAATCAATATAAAAATAAAAAAGTAAAACATAAAAATAAT
>NW_017306315.1:3001451-3008890 GCF_000935625.1 Nanorana parkeri
GTTTAAAACCCAAAGTGGCCACATTTTCTGCTTTGTGTTGCATTGAGTTGTGTGGGTGCATCAGGGTGCCATTCAAAATGAGTGACTCTGCCATGTATCACCAGGCCCAAAAACTAAGCAAGGCATAAGAGTGACAACCGATATTTCCCATGCTGACCACACAGGAAGTTGGCTGTTCGTTGGAAAACATCTTCCCCCAGTACATAGGGTTGCCACCTGTCCAGGATTCACCCGGACAGACCGGGTTTTGAATGCTGTGTCCGGGTTTCATGGCAGCAGAAACCCGGCACAAGATGTCAGGGAAACGGGCAGCCAAAATAACATAGGAGCTACTGGCCCCCCACTGAAAAGTCTCAACTGTGATATTTACATATGAATAAGCCGCGACTCATTCTCCCCAAACAAATGTCCGCTCGTCACTACAGTGTTCGGGTTTCACTTGAAGAAAAGGTGGCAACCCTACCAGTACACCACCTTCCATTGAAAGATTTGCACTTCTGATCCTGTGCCGAAAATGTTACACCCATACAGATGAAGGCCCCTTATAAACAGTTCAGCTTGTAAGTGTTATTATTAAAAAAAAAAGTCAGGGCATGCTGGGACTTATAGTTCTCCGACTCCCTGATGAAATGTTTACAGCAGCGCTGTCTTTTCTGGATGCAGCTTTCTTTTTTTAACACCGGATTACCTTTCAAGCAACCTTGATGATTTGTCTTTAGATGCATGCAATACTCTGCAGTGGCTTGTTGCTATATGCAGTGCTAAGCAGAGGAATACCTCTCTAGATGCAATGCTCTGCAATGATTTTTTACCTTAAATGTAATACTCTGCAGAGGCTTGTAGCTATATGCAGTGCTAAGCAGAGGAATACCTCTAGATGCAATGCTCTGCAATAATTTTATAATGAATATGTAATACTCTGCAGTGGCTTGTAGCTATATGCAGTGCTAAGCGGAGGAATAGCTCTAGATGCAATGCTCTGCAATGGTTTTTTCACTTATAGGTAATACTCTGCAGTGACTTGTACCTATATGCAGTGCTAAGCGGAGGGATACCTCTAGATGCAATGCTCTGCAATGGTTTTTTACCTTAAATGTAATACTCTGCAGTGACTTGTAGCTATATGCAGTGCTAAGCGGAGGGATACCTCTAGATGCAATGCTCTGCAATGGTTTTTTACCTTAAATGTAATACTCTGCAGAGTCTTGTAGCTATATGCAGTGCTAAGCAGAGGGATACCTCTAGGTGCAATGCTCTGCAATGTTTTTTTTAACTTATAGGTAATACTCTGCAGTGACTTGTTGCTATATGCAGTGCTAAGCGGAGGAATACCTCTAGATGCAATGCTCTGCAATCATTTTATAACATATATAATACTCTGCAGTGGTTTGTAGCTATATGCAGTGCTAAGCGGAGGAATACCCCTAGATGCAATGCTCTGCAATGGTTTTATAATGAATATGTAATACTCTGCAGAGGCTTTTCCTTTTTTTTTTTAAATGGCTTATCTTTAGGTTCAATGCTCTGCAATGTTTTGGTTTTTTTTTTCCACATGCAATACTCTGCAGCAGGTTGCTGCTGTCTTATACAATGCTGAGCAGTGGGTTACCTATAGATGCAATGCTCTGCAGTGATTTTTTTTTTTTAGATGCAATACTCTGCAATTTTTTTTCTGTAGATGTAATACTATGCAGCAGCTTGTTATATGCAATGCTAAGCAGCAGATTACCTTTAGGCGCAATGCTCTGCAGCAACCTTTCAGTGGATGCAATGCTCTGCAGAGATTTCTCTTTGGATGCAATGCTAAGCCAGCAGCATTGTCCAGTTTATCATGAAGCTAAAAATAAAGTTTGCATTGAAAGGTGTAGTCGCAGCCCTGCCCATTCACCTTCCACTGTTATGCAACTAGAAGGGAAGCTGTGACTGGCCTGGGAGTGTCTCCCAATTTATGCAAATGAGGAGGAAGGTAGGGAGTCAGGTAACACTCAGAGCTCGCAGGTGAGCAGAGAAGGTGAATGGCTGCAGAGGCTGCCTGACCCAGAAATGTCTTGCTGTCGGCCGAGGAAGTTGGTTGGCCGATGTCCGGTCCTCTTCCTGCTGGCCATGTGCTTTGACATGCTGGGGATAGGCCTCATCCTGACCGGCATCTTCGCTAACCTGCAACTCGATGGTCGCTGCTTTGGGGAGTTCATCATCTACTGTGGTGGCATCCTGGTGTTCTTTAGCCTGCTGTGGTGGCTGGCTTGGTATACCTTCAATTTGGAGGTCTCCATGGAGGACCTGTTGAAAGAGACCCCTCCGTCGCCCAAGAGGAGCAATCTGAGGCAGCTGGCTAGGAAGTTCTCGGAGAGCCTCTCCAAGAGGGGCAGGAGGAAAATGGGGAAGGGCAGGTGTGGGGTACCTGTTGGGGTTCCCTCAACCCCAAATCCGCTGGGTGGACCTGTACATCTCACCCCAACCATCATCATCATTAATAATGGATTCAGTGGCCAACTGGATACTCCCTCTCTGCAGCGGAAGACCCTGGAGCTAAGCACCATCAGCAGCCTGTGTGGACAGTTGGAGGCGGCTGGTATCCCGGTGGTGGTGGACAGGCTGGTGTGACCGTCCAGGGGAGAAGGTAAGAAGAAACCAAACATTGGTGTACTCCCACCAGTTTAGGCCGCCAGGCTGGTTGAGATTACAGTGTGTTGATATAATCAGTGGTCGCCCGAGGTGATAATGGGTGACGACCTTATATCTATGATGGTGTTCAGGTGCCCAACATGTTCTCTGGTGGACAACATTGAAAAATCCCTGGTAGCATTGAGTGGTGATAGGAAGGGAGGGTGAGAGGAAGGTAGACGGACAATACCAACCATACACACCTGGCCACACACCTCCAACCCCCATCTGGCCACACACCGGCCACACACCTCCAACCCCCATCTGGCCACACACCTCCAACCCCCATCTGGCCACACACCGGCCATACACCTCCAACCCCCATCTGGCCACACACAACACAATTTCAACCTTCTTTCCTCTGTCAAAGTGACCACACCTATCACCAACCGCTTCTCTCGGCCATCTGAGATGTTGGAGGTAGGGTGCCTTGAGTGTTGCTGGTACTTCCTTGCAAAATTGCCCTTTGATTTTGAGCCAAGACCAATGGTGACTTGCCTGCCTCTACTCCAAATCTACAGTTGTTTTGGTTCAATTTTGGTGATCTGGCTGTACATTTACTTTAATGTGTAAAATGCAAAAAGATTATTGTCTTTCAATCCCTGTTTGTTATTTTCTGTCTTTTTTTTTTTTTTTCTTTGTTGCATTTTTGGATCCCTTTTTGTTTTGAGTTGCAAACAACCCTTGTTTGTTTTGCCCCACTGAGCTACAATCTGTCCTCCTCTCCTGCATGGTGGTTGGGGTCTCCAGGAACATTCGTGTGTGTGTAAGGTTGCCACCTTTTTTCTTCCAGCGAAACCCAAACTCACTAGCGACGCAGGATTTTTTTTGGAGGGAGAATGAATCGTGGTTTATTCATATGTAAATATCACAGTCGAGAGTATTTTCAGTGGGGGGCCAGTAGCCCCTATCTTTATTTTGGTTGTCCTTTTCTGCCTGACATCTTGTGTCTGGGTTTCTGCTGCCATGAAACCCGAACACAGCATTCAAAACCCGGACTGTCCGAGTGAATCCTGGACAGGTGGCAACCCTAGTGTGTGTGTGTGTGGCCGGCGCTGTATGTATGTGGCCGGTACTGTGCTATGTATGTATGTAGTGGCCGGCACTGTGCTATGTATGTAGTGGCCGGCACTGTGCTATGTATGTAGTGGCCGGCACTGTGGTAGGTATGTATGTAGTGGCCGGCACTGTGGTATGTATGTAGTGGCCGGCACTGTGCTATGTACCGTATGTATGTAATGTAGCCGGCACTGTGGTATGTATGTAATGTGGCCGGAACTGTGGTATGTATGTAATGTGGCCGGAACTGTGGTATGTATGTAGTGGCCGGCACTGTGCTATGTATGTAATGTGGCCGGCACTGTGCTATGTATGTAGGTCATACTTCTACTGCCGTAACAATTTTTAACTGCTGCCTGTTTTCCTCGAACAGCCCGCCCTGTCCCTGCCTTCCAATAGGCAGGAAGTGGGGAGGATTAGGCCTTCGGCATAGTTTTAGTGGATCTAAAGCTGATTGTACGGGGATTGTAATGCGTGTGGTGACCATTAGATCTGTGTGGTGCATGGGCCTGCCCAGGGCTGGATTAGGAGCAACGTGGCGGCCAGTAGGATGGAAACCAGCAGAAGCGGCTCTCTAATTAGGCGGCTGCTCTCTACTTGCTGAGGCCCCCCCCTAAGACGCCTGATTAGAGAGCTGCAAAAAGGAGCAGCGACTCTTGTGTGATTGCGTTCAGCCCGACCGGCACAGAATGCCATCGGGCATACCGCGGTGATCCAGGCCGGCTGGGTTTATTGTCAGTGGTGGTGCTCCAGTAGCCCCTATGATAATCCGGGCCTGCCTGATTGGATACAAAACTAACTTTTCCAGGCACGTCCTGTTATAGGGTGACAATGCTCTGTCCCTGTCTCCTAATTGTGCTCATGCGTTGTCACACAGGTCGCAAGGGACCGTTTTCACCTGCATTACGCAGGCATGGTCCACTGTTGGCCCATCTGGAAGCCCGGTGTTCTGTCAATATCTGACTCGTCGAGATCTCCAACCCGTTAGGTCACATCCAGTGACTTGCCAGTAGGAGATTTGGTCGAGATGGCGCTGGTGCACCAGCCGTGGCAGTTTCAGAATCCTGGTCGTGTTTTCCAATTCAAATCAGTGCCCCGGCGCGGCTTTACAATCCCTGTCTCCACAAAGCAAAGGCAGCCAATCAAAGATTTTGTTATGCCTTTGGGTGGGCGCGCAATAACGCTGATTGGAGAACTTGATACAGCGTTTGGGTGGTCGCGCAGGTTAACTGCCGGGGAAGAACTCAACGAGAATTCTGACACTGCCGCGGCTGGCGCACGCACACCAGCGGCATCTCTTCGAAATCTCCTACAGGCGAGTTGGAGATCTCGACGAGTTGGCCATTTTGACAGAACACTGGCCCTGAGAAATGCCAGGCAGCCATAGAAAGGAAGTGGAAGCAAAGAGGCTGCAAGACATCAGCAGCGCTGAGGTCCAGCAAACATTACGCAGACATGGTCCACTGTTATCACCATCAGGAAACCCTACCTAAGAAATGCCGTGCAGCCATAGACAGGAAGTGGAAGCAAAGTGGCTGCAGGAGATCAGCGGCGCTGAGATGTAACAAATGACAATCAAATGGTAAAAAGGATTTTCACAAAATGGCAATGATGCACCACATTCAGTCGGGGATTAGGTCTGGTTGTGCCATGGTCTGGGATTGACAACCTCGGCACTCCAGCTGTTGTAGAACTACAAGTCCCATGATGCATTGCAAGATACTGACAGCCATGACTCTTAACTGGCATGATGGGATTTGTAGTTTCAGCACAGCCGGAATGCCACGTTTGCCTACCCCCGATGTTAGTTTGAAGCCAAGGTTCTCGCTGAACCTGCGCCGTCAGCTCTTGTGTACATTGTAATGTTAATGAGGAGATCAATAGACTTTCCTGGGGGTCTCTGCAGCCACCTGATTGGTCGGCTCACTTGTGTGTAAACAAACTCTGGCCTTACGAAACCCAAACACACCGACTGCGGATGGGTGTTGCGTGCCTGCGGATGGGTGACATGAGCATTGTTCTCCGATCTGGTTTGTGTGGCTTCCTGGGAGGTCACACCGGTTACTAACATGAATTCTGAAAGAGAATATTGTGTACCGTGCGCATCAAAACACATCCGTCACCCGCCCAGATCCGTGTCAACCAGCTCGGCAGGAATATCGATCATCAGAAAATCCATTTATTCACAGATGGCCGCTCCCGGTGTGACTGTATTCCCTGCACTGGTGTACATGGGAACACTTCCACCCGATGGGGCTCCTGTATACACCACCTGGCCAGCGTACAGCTTGGGGAATGCCATTCGTGTGTCATTACACCTCCTAGATGGCTCAGAGGAGCTCCCCGGCACCATCTAGTGGCGGCAATGTCACTATATTCGCCATTTATATATTATCATCATTACCAATAATAGTCATCATTTTATTATCAATATTTAATAATGTACTGATGATAAAATATTTATTTGGTATTGACGATAAAAATATTGATAACATTAATATTTTTATAAAAAGTACAAAATGAATCATATTTTTGATAAAAAATATTAATGTTATCAATATTTTTATCGTCAATACCAAATGTATTGATGAAAATGATAAAAAATATTGCTGATCATATTTATTATCAGCATCTTTCTCAATTCATTGAGGATGGTTTTTGTAATTATTACTGATATAATATTGTATTGATAAATATCTTTATCAATACAATATTATTATATCAGATGCTATAATAAAGATTCTGTTATTATTAATTTATTGTTTCTTCAGAATTAATAATAGAATCTTTAGCAATTCATGTATTAATAATAATTAATAATAAAGCACCCACCAGATGCAGCTTTTACTATTATTTGATCCCCCTTGTGGTGCAGGGTGGTGGTGAGGCTTTGGCATGTCCCGGGCAGGGAGAACACTGCGCGTATCCCAGCAGGGAGCAGGCCCGGCGCTACCGCAAGGCAAGTCAGGCGGCTGCCTGAGGGCGCTGCAGGGTGAGGGCGGAAAAAACAGGGCGTTTTGACAAGTACTTGTACTTGCCACAATGCAAAAGGCGGTTGGGCTTCGGTTTGTAGTACTTGTCCTATAAGCTGCGTGTGATCACCATTCCGGATCATATAAACCAATCACATACCAGGACAATAATAACTTTCTGCCGTCCGGCCTGATTTCCTTACCAATAGGTCATGAAAAGCGGCCTCCCAGGTAACCCGGCAATCTCACTTTCTGATCCCTACCGACCATTCCTGAGGCCGCTGGCGTTCTGCTCTGTAATTGGCAATCAGTGTGAGTCTGAAGACGCCATGTGCTGCCACCAGGAATGTTTTACAACCCATTAGCTGAAAGAGGTTTTTACTGCTCCAATAATATATTATTCAAAGCTGAAGTTTAATCTGCATTATGTCTTTTCCTTCCCTGGTCTGCCAGCAGCATTGCGAGGCAGCGCACATTGCACAGACACGGTCCAATGTTGTCACCATCAGAAAACCCGCCCTGAGAAATGCCGCGCAGCCATCACTGGCGTGCATGTAGATGGGCAGTGGCTGCAAAGAGGCTACAGGAGATCAGCAGCACTGAGATGTAATAAAGGAGGGGAACAAAGGATTTTATTAAAGCAAAATAAGGCAAATAAACCTCATTTTGTGTAATGGCTTGTTAGTGCCGGAAAGCCAGAGAAAAGGATATGTTCAAGCCCCAGATTCTGTTTACATGTGCAAA
>NW_017306315.1:3008947-3012078 GCF_000935625.1 Nanorana parkeri
ACAAAGTCTTCTCAATATTATTTACTTCCCTTTTTTTTGTTTTGTTTTTTTGTTTTTACCTTTTTGGGTTTTTTTTGTGAGGAATTTTAAATCTAAAGAAGAAAATTTTGGACACCAGAAAACTACCGAATTGTTTACAAACTCTCCGATATTTATATACGAGAAATTGACTCGATTTCGGGGCCTTTGGTCTGGGATTTTATTCGTGTTTCAGAAGGAAAACTCCCCCCCGTGTTTTAGAAGTGAAAGGATTCGGCTCACATCGTGTAGAATGAAGAGGACTTTTCCATTCTCCCGGGATTTATCTTCTTCACACTCGGATTGCAATAAATATTGATTTACTATACGTTGGAGTTCATATTTGTAGCGCATTAAAATTAGGGGGAGGGGGGGGGGGCTGAAATCCCTCATGTGGCTAGCCAACCGCCGGACACCACCGGCCCTTTAAGATGGAAATAATGCGGAAGGCATTCCTTGGGTTACTGATCATGTGATCACTGTGATTGGCTGCCACTGTGGTCACAAGTATAGGTGTCCCCACTGTGATCAGCTGTCATAGTGGTCACATGATGGGTAGCCTGTCCTACCGGCTCCTGATCCTATAGGTGTCCCCGCTGTGACCAGCTGTTGCAGTGGTCACATGGTGGGTAGCCCGTCTTACCGGCTCCTGATCCTATAGGTGTCCCCACTGATCAACTGTTGCAGTGGTCACATGGTGGGTAGCCCGTCTTACCGGCTTCTGATCCTATAGGTGTCCCCACTGTGACCAGCTGTTGCAGTGGTCACATGATGGGTAGCCCATCCTACAGGCTCCTGATCCTATTGGTGTCCCCACTGTGATCAGCTGTCGCAGTGGTCACATGATGGGTAGCCCGTATTACCGGCTCCAAATCCCATGATGATTTGCAAGATTCTCACAGCCACAAGCATGATTCCCAGAGACGGAAGCATCATGGGATTTGTAGTTTCACCACAGCTGGAGGGCCAAAGGTTCCCCACCCCTGTTATAGGTGTCCCCACTGTGATCATCTGCCATCTTGGTCATGTGACTAGGAGCCCGTCCTACCGGCTCCTGATCCTAAAGTTTCTTGATAATGATAAAGATCTGTAACCAGCAATGGATAAACAGAGAAGGGAAGGGAGAAGCGCTGCAAGCCGAGTAGGAAAACCAGCAATGGATGAATGGCATCCAGCTATAGAGGACTACAAATCTCGGCAATCCTTGATTATTCAGCAGTGGGGAGTGACAACCAGCAATCATGGATTGCTGAGATTTGCAGTCCTCTATAGCCAGTTGACATTCTCTATTGCTGTATAATCATTTAATTATATAATCCCATCAATCCATGATTATACCGGGCTGCGTTTGGGTCTCACCGTGGGTGCCGGGCTCTTTGGACTGTGCGGCTGGGTGCTGGGCTCTCTGGATGGTGCGGGTGGGTGACGGGCTTGTTCCGGGCTCTGCAAGTGGGTGCCGGGCTCTCTGGACTGTGTGCGGGTGAGTGCCGGGCTCTCTGGACTGTGTGCGGGTGAGTGCCGGGCTCTCTGGACTGTGTGCGGGTGAGTGCCGGGCTCTCTGGACTGTGTGCGGGTGAGTGCCGGGCTCTCTGGACTGTGTGCGGGTGAGTGCCGGGCTCTAGACTGTGTGCCGGGATCTGCAAGTGGGTGGGGCTGCTGTGTCTGCGGGCACCGGAAAGGAGGAGGAGAAGATGAGGGGCCAGACGGGCACTGTGAAAGACCGCTACCTGAGGTCCCCAGCAAGCGCCGGAACACAGGCAGCCGAACCTCTTTAAAACTTTAGAGGGCCGGTATCTGCCTTCAGTATCGGAGTATTTTCACTAGTACAAATACTAGTATCGGTATCAGGACATCCCTACTGGCTATACACTGAGTGGGCAGTTTATTATGACCACCTGACGTTTGTAGGTAAATTAGCTATAATTTGGCGCTGAAGTTGCTAGAGGGCCGGACCATTATAAATAGGGAAGCGGGTTGGTTACCACGACAGTAGAAGTGATTTCGGAAGATACGGGGGAAACAACGCGATTTAACAGCCTTTGAACGCGGGATGATTGTTGGCGCTCGGAGCCACGGAGCGAGTATCAGCAAAACAGCAGAATTAGTTACATGTTCAGGAGCGGCCCAATGTTAAAGTGTTTAAAGACCGGACTGTCAGCCGAAAATCTGCGTCTGAACGTGCGAATTGTGGCCGTCAGCGACTAGTCATTGTTAGGGCAGAACGGGGGAGGGGCAAGACTGGTACAAGACAACAGAAGGGTAACAGTGCAGCGTCAGATTCCTCGCATCACCTTTCACCATCTCGTGTAGTCACGGGGGGCCCAACTAAGGACTGATGGGGTGGTCATAATCTGGCCACTCAGTATATGTCAATCACGATTGGCTCATAGTTCCTCCTCGCCTCGAGTGTGATGTGGGATAGAGGAAGTTAATATAAAGATTCTGGTATTTATACTAGCTGTATGTCAAAATCACAATTGGCTGATAGTACTTCCCAGCGTGTGCTGTGGATTAGAAGAAGGTAATATAAATACCCGATTCTCTCTGTACATTACCTTCCTCTAATCCATATCGCACACTAGGAGGGAGCTACTATGAGCCAATAATGCATTGTCATGCCAAAACTTGGAGCCGGCTGATAGGAGGAGAGAGCAAAGTGGTGACCTCCAGCAGTGTGCTGCTGTGTTGCCCAATGAAGCGGCAGGACCCCGGGAGCGCTGAGACAGAATGAAGGGAACAGTGAAAGCATTAAAGGTAAGTGATGATGGCGGGAGAGGTTGCGTATGAGTTCTCAGTGATTAAAGTCTCCTCGTTTATTCTACATTTGTATCTGCGGCAGCAGCAGTAGCAGCGTTCTCATTCTTCTCTCTCTGGAGACGGAGGATCTGGAAATGCTCAGCGCTGGGAGTCTATAAATACCATGATGATGGTAATGGCTGATACTTAATGTAATGTAACTACAAAGTCCATTCAGATGTTATAGTGACGGATGTGATTGGACGGCAGATCGGTTGGTTTTAGGAATGGCGTCATCAAATCGGATGGTTGGGGGGTCACGGTAAACCTAAGCGGTTTTGGGGGCGTGGCCAGGATGTGAGGCTGAACGGACGTCC
>NW_017306316.1:0-3888 GCF_000935625.1 Nanorana parkeri
AGATACCGAGAGAGAGAGAGATCGAGATACCGAGAGAGAGATATCAAGATGGAGAGAGTTGCAATAATTTATACTAAAAAGAAGTTTCAATAATAAACCCTTTTAGTTTTAGAGTGGGGAAGGGTTTTTTCCTGGTCTACATTTGCATTCCTTTCAGGTACTTTCCCTTATTTCCTGTCATTTGGACAGAACGTCCAGGGAAATCTGACCCATAGTCTTTGTAGGAATATTGTATCCTGTCTGTTGCAAATGCGTGCCCACTTGTCTCCCAAAAAGTTGCAGAATCCAAATCCTGATTACCTCACATAACAATCTATTTTACTTTTTCTAGGAGACATTGGCCCTTTAAAGTATTCAAGGAAACGAGATCAAGTAAAATGTTGATTTAATTAGAAGCAGAATTCTCATGCATGTCAAATATGAGGGAGACTCCCTGGATTTCCTGTTACTGGCCAAGTTCTCTCTCTTTCAGAGCTGAAATGTTTAACCGATCAGACCCATACACTGTTTATTATTGAAGCTCTCCAACAGGTCACCGAGGATAGAGCAGCACTGCCTATAAAACTCTAGATGAAGAGGGCTCAAACAGGGGCAGCTGCTGCTTAAAAAGAACCAGTCATGACGGGGACAGAAGAATCCCAATAAAGATTTACATAGGTCCCCCTATTTAGCTTCACATTTTAGGAGTTCAACTCTAGGTCAGAGGTACAGTGATGTATGACAGGTACTGCCCTGTCAGCAGCCTGAACGCACTGTATGAGCTCCTAAATGTGTATGACAGTGCTGCATGACAGAGCCCTAAAGTTAACTAAGAACTCTGGGCAACATTTTTTTATTAGCCCTTGCAGTTGGGCTACTCCGACAATGCAAGGGTTAACTGCTCATTTTTGCCTAGGGTAAAAAATAAAATAAAAACAGGTATACTATAGACCCGATCCTCTGAGCCAACGGCGCTCCCTCCGGCCTGTCTCCTCCTGTGATACATTGATGGTATGTCCATCGGCATCTTCACATCCTATACACTGTATTGGACATGATGACTCACAGGACCTTGGACTGCTGCAGCGGAGGGGAAGAGACTCTCCGGGGACTGGTGAAAGAGTCGGCAGGCTCCAAGAATCAGGCGAGTATAACTTTTTTTTTACCCTAGGCAAAATGAGCAGTTAACCCTTGCATTGCAGGGGTAGCCCCACTGCAAGGGCTAATACAATTTGTGCCCAAAGTTCTTCTTAAAAGAGAACGTACACAACAACAGGGTGCTGTTATGTGATGCTGTCATACACACCCAGAAGTTGGGGGACAGTGTGTGATGGCAGTCAGGTTGAGGGACCTGTTAAACATTCAGATTCCTGTGAGCCCAATAAGGAATTATTTTCTTCAAGGAACATAATATAAAAAACTTATAGGATTTCACAATGTTCATGAAATGCGACGCAATATGTTCATTATTACGAATAATGAGCAAGTACAATGAGCCAAAGAGTTGTGCTACAGTGCATGGGTCATGCTAATCGTGATATTAAAGTCAAAAGGTTTTTAGATTTTCATTTGAAACGCTGATCAGTGCGAATTCCTGTCTAAACATCAGCTGGAAGTGGGTAGACCACCTATTTTTTAGGTTATTTCAAATGCTGTTGAAATCACTTCTATTGGATGCTGCTCCTTGATATTTAAAGGTTTTAGCTTCCTTCAGAATCAACTGGTCCCCTGAGCACTGGTCCTGATATCCTGTTTTAGGATGGCTCCTTTCCCTTGCAAATGTTCAAGAAACCAAGAAAGGGCGCAGAGAACACTGGCTAGCTAACGAAGTAGTGATGAAGACTGAAGGTGGTGGCACTTACGTGTGATTGCCAGGATCTGGAGATGGACGGCCGGTATGGAGGATCGGGGCACTCGTGGTGTGGTTCCGACTGTAATCGATGTGTTAATCCAAGAGGTATATCCACGGGAGAGTGTAGATAAGAAGAGGGGACTTCGTCCGAAGTGCCGTGGGGGGTCTGTGCGGTGTGGAGGAGAGGCAGGGAGATCGCTGTGGTGTCGGCAATGGACAGGGCTGTAGCAGCCGCAGCTGTGTGTGTCAGCGGGCGGTAACTGTCAGGTCTGCTGGGGACAGTGTGCAGAAGCAGCTGACAGATGCCGCAAATCGAATCCAATGGCGTGTTGGAGAGGGATCAATTCAGACAGGAGCCGGGTATTGGATAGGGCTGTGGCAGCCGTGGCTGTGTGTGTCAACGAGCGGTCTCTGTCAGGTCTGCTGGGGACGGTGTACGGAAGCAGCTGTCAGATGCCGAAGCTCGAGTTGATGGTGAAGTGAAGAGGGATCAAAGCGGACAAGAGCGACGCGTTTCGAGGTCTTGCCTCTTTTTCAAGCTCGGGTAAAACAGTGAGATGATGGCGGGAATAGGCCGGGTTTAAAAAGTGACAGATGGGCGGAGCTAGCGGTGGTAAGCGGTAATCCCGCGGTTTAAAATTGAGAGCGGAGTGGTTGGGAACGGGCATATATTTGGTAGCTTGATATGCATAAAAGCCATAAGAAACAGATGTGTAAGGAAAGGGGCGGTGGGAAGGAGTTGGTGGTGTTAGATGGGGACGAGGGAAGCCATTGGGTAATAAAAGTACTAGAGGTCGTATTAGGATAAAAAATTGATAGTTGAGTGGAATGGTATTTTGGTAAAAACAGGACCTTGGTTGGAGGGCTAACATGTGGGAAATGCCTGTATTAAAATTGTCTTTATTGGGAGCTCTAAAACTGTAGTAGAGGAGAAGTTATAAAAATGGGGATAAAATGAATAAAAGGAATAAAAATGTACACCCGTGTACACACATACACACAGATTTACACACGTACATACAAGCATATACACATATACGAATATACATATATATGTGTATACACATATACATATATGCATCCACACACACATATACATACACACATGTATACGCACGCATGTACATGTTAAAGAACTGTTGCCTCGGTGCATCATGTGGGAGCCCCATTGAAAAAAAAGGGGGTATATGACTTGTTCAATGGGGGACACTGAGTGAATGGGACACGGATGTGTCACAAGAAACAGTGTGCTAACAATTGGAGTTGTCATGTGGGGTATTGGTATGTGAAGTTTTATGTGATGGTCAGGATCTCTAATTCTTCATTGAGTCCTGTTGGTGCGAGGGTATTGAGTCTGTAAATCCAAAAGGTCTCTTGCCTACACAGCCTTTGGAATCTCTCAGCTGGAGAAAAACGGGTGGGTATGTGTTCTATGGCGAACACGTGTAAGTCATTGATCCATTTCCCATGTTTAGCGGCAAAGTGTCTGGGGACACTGTGGTCACGATCACCAACAGCAATGAAGCGTCTGTGTTCGCCTATTCTTTTTCTGAGGGTACGAGTGGTGCGTCCAATATATAGTAAGCCGCAAGGGCACTTCAGACCATAGACCACGTGGTCATGTGAGCAAGTGATGAACTGTTTGATGGGGTAACTGATGTTAAGGTGATCTGTGAATGTGTGTTGACCATGAGTAATGAACTGACATGTAAGGCAGCGAGGTTTTTTGCACTGGTGAATGCCCACTCTGTTGTTGAATGTTTGGTGTTGTGTGTCTCTGGACGTATTGACTGGTAGTTTACTTGGTGCTATTTTGTTTTTGAGATTATGGGCCTTTCTAAAAGTGACTGCAGGTTTGGGCGCAATAAACGGGCTTAGTTTGGGATCCTGCTTTAGAATATGCCAGTTCTTCCGAATGATACGTTGGATCTTGTTATGGCTACTGTTAAATGTGGTGATGAATCTTGTTTCAACAAAAGGCGCAGGGCATTCGTCTAGTTTGGGAGTGCGGGGCCGTGCATTAGTGGTGTATGCAGAGTACGCGTCATGTACCAATG
>NW_017306316.1:7469-44544 GCF_000935625.1 Nanorana parkeri
AATATACATATATATGTGTATACACATATACATATATGCATCCACACACACATATACATACACACATGTATACGCACGCATGTACATGTTAAAGAACTGTTGCCTCGGTGCATCATGTGGGAGCCCCATTGAAAAAAAGGGGGTATATGACTTGTTCAATGGGGGACACTGAGTGAATGGGACACGGATGTGTCACAAGAAACAGTGTGCTAACAATTGGAGTTGTCATGTGGGTTATTGGTATGTGAAGTTTTATGTGATAGTCAGGATCTCTAATTCTTCATTGAGTCCTGTTGGTGCGAGGGTATTGAGTCTGTAAATCCAAAAGGTCTCTTGCCTACACAGCCTTTGGAATCTCTCAGCTGGAGAAAAACGGGTGGGTATGTGTTCTATGGCGAACACGTGTAAGTCATTGATCCATTTCCCATGTTTAGCGGCAAAGTGTCTGGGGCTCCTGTCTGAATTGATCCCTCTCCAACACGCCATTGGATTCGATTTGCGGCATCTGTCAGCTGCTTCTGCACACTGTCCCCAGCAGACCTGACAGTTACCGCCCGCTGACACACACAGCTGCGGCTGCTACAGCCCTGTCCATTGCCCGCTGTCCATTGCCGACACCACAGCGATCTCCCTGCCTCTCCTCCACACCGCACAGACCCCCCCACGGCACTTCGGACGAAGTCCCCCCTTATCTACACTCTCCCGTGGATATACCTCTTGGATTAACACATCGATTACAGTCGGAACCACACCACGAGTGCCCCGATCCTCCATACCGGCCGTCCATCTCCAGATCCTGGCAATCACACGTAAGTGCCACCACCTTCAGTCTTCATCACTACTTCGTTAGCTAGCCAGTGTTCTCTGCGCCCTTTCTTGGTTTAGGGACACTGAGTGAATGGGACACGGATGTGTCACAAGAAACAGTGTGCTAACAATTGGAGTTGTCATGTGGGGTATTGGTATGTGAAGTTTTATGTGATGGTCAGGATCTCTAATTCTTCATTGAGTCCTGTTGGTGCGAGGGTATTGAGTCTGTAAATCCAAAAGGTCTCTTGCCTACACAGCCTTTGGAATCTCTCAGCTGGAGAAAAACGGGTGGGTATGTGTTCTATGGCGAACACGTGTAAGTCATTGATCCATTTCCCATGTTTAGCGGCAAAGTGTCTGGGGCTCCTGTCTGAATTGATCCCTCTCCAACACGCCATTGGATTCGATTTGCGGCATCTGTCAGCTGCTTCTGCACACTGTCCCCAGCAGACCTGACAGTTACCGCCCGCTGACACACACAGCTGCGGCTGCTACAGCCCTGTCCATTGCCCGCTGTCCATTGCCGACACCACAGCGATCTCCCTGCCTCTCCTCCACACCGCACAGACCCCCCCACGGCACTTCGGACGAAGTCCCCTCTTATCTACACTCTCCCGTGGATATACCTCTTGGATTAACACATCGATTACAGTCGAACCACACCACGAGTGCCCCGATCCTCCATACCGGCCGTCCATCTCCAGATCCTGGCAATCACACGTAAGTGCCACCACCTTCAGTCTTCATCACTACTTCGTTAGCTAGCCAGTGTTCTCTGCGCCCTTTCTTGGTTTCTTGAACATTTACATTTCACAGGTTCTCCTCCTGTTTTCCAGGGCTGCATACACGCCTCTAAGCTAACTTTTTGCCCATCCGAGAGCGCTGTTTACATGTTTTTTCTCCTTTCCCTTGCAGGCTCCTATGGAGCCACCCTTGTGTGTACATCTCTACAAAGGAACAGCAAGGCAATCCATTCCTCTGCGAGGTTGTATGTACCGCGTCTCACTGTGCTGCACTTAAAAAAGTACCGCACTTTAAGCGCACACCACCGGAACGAGGTAGTGTGAACGGACTCCATTCATGACAAGGCAAATTCCCTCCTCTTCAGGCTATTCTGGAAAAAACGGCCAGCTCAGCCCAAAAAACAGATAATGGGCAAAAGTATCGTAAAGTGGATTTCAAGATCCTATTATCCTGGCCATCAATCAAGACAGGGAACATATATCTATACTTCAGTATTACTGGCTGCATGCAGACTACTGTAGGCAGCAGTAAACAAGAGACTCGCAAAACAAAATCAAAAAGAATACAAAAACCTAGCTATGAAATGGTTAAGTTACACATTCATGCAGCTCTATATTTAGATGTTGCTAAATCTATTTAATTCTATATAGAAAAAGAAATAACTTTATGACCTCAGTCCTCGGCATCTGTTACATATACCAGTATATATATATATATATAAATATAAATCGCCAGATTATTATGACCACCCCATCAGTACTTCATTGGGCCACCTTTTGCCTTCAATACTGCGGCGATTCTTCTTGGCATTGACTCCACGAGATGTTGAAAGGTGATGCGAGGAATCTGACACCATGCCTGATGAATAGCACTGTCCAGTTCTGTGAGATTTGATGGTTGTGGAACCAGCTGCCTGATGGCTCTTTCAACTTCGTCCCACAAATGCTCAATTGGATTGAGATCTGGTGATTGTGGGGGCCACCTAAGCAAGGTAAAGTCTCCCTCATGTTCTTGAAACCACTCCTGCACAATACGAGCACCGTGGCATGGCGCATTGTCTTGTTGGAAGAAGCCATCTCCATTGGGATACGCCATCAACATGATAGGATGAACTTGATCAGCAACGATACTTTGGCATGTTGTGCTATTCAGACGTTGTTCCACACGAATTAAAGGGCCCAAATCATGCCAGGAAAACATGCCCCAAACCATAACACTGCCCCCAGCTTGAAGGGTTGTACTCATGCATGTGGGGTGCATGCTTTCATGCTGTTTACGCCAAATTCACACTCTGCCATCTGCATGATGCAACTGGAAACGTGATTCATCGGACCACATGACTTTTTTCCAATGCTCGACTGTCCAATCCTTGTGTTCCTGTGCGAAGTGGAGACGTTTTATCTTGTTAACTGCAGACAGCAAAGGTGTTCGAACAGGCCTTCGGCTTTCATATCCCATACGATGCAGTGTACGTCGAACAGTGCGTTCAGAGATCATTTGAGAGGATCCCTGATTAAGATCTGCAGTAATTTGATGCACTGTTGCCCTTCTGTTGTTTTGTACCAGTCTTGCCCCTCTCCGTTCTGCCCTAACATTGACTAGTCGCTGACGGCCACAATTCGCACGTTCAGAATCATCACCCAGATTTTTGGCTGACAGTCCAGTCTTTAAAACACTTTAACAACAGCTGGTCTTGAACATTTAACGAATTCTGCTGTTTTGCTGATACTCGCTCCATGGCTCCGAGCGCCAACAATCATCCCACGTTCAAAGGCTGTTAAATCGCATTGTTTACCCATATCTTCAGAAAAAAATCACTTCTACTGTCGTGGTAAACAACCTGCTTCCCTATTTATAATGGTCTGGCCCTCTAGCAACTTCAGCGCGAAATTATAGCTAATTTGCCTACAAACGTCAGGTGGTCATAATAATCTGGCCACTGTGTGTGTGTGTGTGTGTGTGTGTGTGTATCACATTACACACACAACTATATTACCAAAAGTATTGGGACACCCTCCACATCATTGGATTCAGGTGAGAGGGGTCAGTGGATGCTGAAGTGCACAGTGCGCACAAGTCACCAACTCTCTGCAGAGTCAATAGCTACAGACCTTCAAACTTCGTGTGACCTTCAGATTGGCACAACAGTCTGTAGAAAGCTTCATGGCCGAGCAGCTGCATCCAAGCCAAGCAACCAAGTGCAATGCAAAGCGCTGGATGCAGTGGTGTAAAGCACAACGCCACTGGACTCTAGAGAAGTGGAGACGTGTTCTCTGGAGTGACAATTCACGCTTCTCTGTCTGGCAATCCGATGGACGTGTCTGGGTTTGGCGGTTGCCAGGAGAACGGTACTTGCCTGCCTGCATTGTGTCAAGTGTAAAGTTTGGTGGAGGGGGGGTTATGGTGTGGGGTTGCTCTTTCAGGGTTGGGCTTGGCCCCTTAGTTCCAGTGAAGGGAACTCTTAAGGCATCAGCATACCAAGACATTTTGGACAATTTCATACTGCCAACTTTGTGGGAACAGTTTGGCGATGGCCCCTTCCTGTTCCAACATTACTGCGCACCAGTGCACAAAACAAGGTCCATAAAGACATGGATGAGCAAGTTTGGGGTGGAGGAAGCTTGACTGGCCTGCACAGAGTCCTGACCTCAACCCGAAAGAACACCTTTGGGATGACTTAGAGCAGAGACTGCGAGCCAGGCCTTCTCGTCCAACATCAGTACCTGACCTCACAAATGCGCTTCTAGAAGAATGGTCAAACATTCCCATAGACACACTCCTAAAACCTTGTGGGCAGCCTTCCCAGAAGAGTTGAAGCGGTTAAAGCTGCAATGGGTGGGCCAACTCAATATTGAACCCTACGGAATAAGACTGTAATGCCATTAAAATTCATGTGCATGTAAAGGAAGGCGTCCCAATACTTTTGGCAATGTAGTTGGTGTGTATATCTATCTATCTAATATATATAAGTTCCTAGAGCACCATGGGCATTCTAAAGTGCCATTTTTGTTTGAGAACACAGGGGAATGCACAATGACTGGTGTTTGAACAAGAACAGTTTCTTGTATCTAGGACAAGTACAATAGATACTACAGATCTCCAGATTCATGTATATGGTACATAGGCACCTCTAAGAATCTTTCTGAAATTGACAGATCTTGTGCAACTAGTCAAAAATAAGGCATCTACTAGTAAAACAGTCATTTTGCATAATTGGTGTATAATTTCTAGTGTCAGGAGAAATTAAATTAATTCTAATAAAAATGATTTGATACAATATAGACTATCAATAAATTTGTTTTCATAATGTGTGTTCAGAAGAAATGAAGCACTAATAAAAGCCAACCTGTACACCTTTATCTTCCAAGTGTTCAATATTTACTTCCTTATTTCTATATTACGCCAGTAAATGTGGTGTGTGATAAAACCAGCTTCATGTTGGTATTATCAGATTTCAGGTTCTTAATAGGAGAAAAAGTGTCTGAAAAAGTGTGTTCTTGCTGTCACTGATAACAACAGGTGCTAATTCACAATGTAAATTTTGTTTGTGTGGTGCGAGATACAAGAAAACAAGCCTTAAGTGATAGTGCATTAGGTGCACAGGTAGCATGTAGCCAAATAACTCCATATTTTTCATTTCTGGCACAAACCCTTGTTTGATTATACCTAGACTTCCCCATGAAGCATAGTCAAATTCGGTCATAGTCGATTTTGGAAATCATTCGTTAGCCATACTAACCAAACAATTTTTGACGAGCTACGGAAATAATTTCCTTTTGCGCATGTGCTGTGTTCTTGTAGAGATTTTTGGACGCATGAAACCCCATTGATTCATCGATTTCCATTAGTTCAGAGAAAAATTTTCCAACCTGACCGATCTAACACTTTAGATCGCAATATCGAAAACAAAAAATCGGTGATGTTCAAAGGACCGAAAGGACCGTTGTGTACGATTTTCGTTTGTAAATGTATGGGTACCTTAACTGTTTTCTGTACTTAGTATCACACATCTGCAATATTGTTATCACTCAGTCAGCTTATTTAAATGGAGAAAAAGTACATTGCCTGGCCCAAAAAAAAAAAAAGTAACTGTCTGGATTTAGTTTTGTTACGATCTGGGGTTGCTTCAGCAATGGTATGTCCCCAAAGATGAGGTCAGTTGCCTACCTGAATATACTGAACGACCAGGTTTTTCCATCAATGGATGTTTTTCTTCCTTGATGGGACGACCATATTCCAGGAGTAATTGGGCTCAAAATGTGACAGAGTGGTTCAGGAGACCTCATTGTCACACATGGATTGGCCACCACAGAGTCCAGACCTTAACCCCATTGAGAATCTTTGGGATGTGCTGAACATTTTGATGCAGTGGCCTGATTCTCCCATCATCACTACAAGATCTTGGTGAGAAAAAAAAAAAACTCTGGGTGGAAATAAATGTTGCAACATTGCATAAGCATATCAAAACCATGCCATGGCAAATGCGTGCCATAATCAAAGCTAAAAGCAGTCCAACAAAATATTAGAGTGTGTGACTTTTTGGCCAGGGTATTTGCTCTGCTGTTTGGGATCATCATGTGCACAACACTGAACATAGACCAGAGAAAGCAAAGGAGATAAGAAACAAAGTTTTAGACCAGCATGTCTATGCAATAGGCTAAGGCTATTAGACCATTTCCAAACAGCTTGATGTTCCGCGACTACACTACTTTTTGAGGTTGATTGAAGTGCAGCCAACCGTACTAGACATGGGCAGAAGAGGGAAAACTGAACACAGATTGCACAGAAGGATAGTGGGAATGACAAAAGATCCAAGTGGTACATCAATGTCTGATACTGCCCAGTTTCAGAAAGTTCTGTCTCAGTCGAAAGTCATGGGTCCTCCTTGACCCAAAACACAGCTCAAAACATCCAAGAATTGCTGAGAACAAAACATTGGACTATTCTGAAGTGGCCTTTTGTAGCCCTGATCTGAAACCCAACGAACACCTATGGAAGGAGATGAACCATGATGTCTGGAGAAGTCAACCTTCAAACCTGAGACAACTTAAATAGTTTGCCCAATAAGAATGGGCCATACAAGCCTATGACAGGTGCAGAAATCTCATTGAGAACTACAGAAATTGCTTGTTGCAGTGATTGCCTCTAAAGGGTTGTGCAACAGAATATAAGGGTTAGGGTCCCATTATTTTTGCCCCTGCCATTTTTATTTATTATTTTAAATATTCTGTTGAATCAGAAAGGAAAAAAAAAAAAGTTAGATTCCTATTGTCAGTTCAAATTATTTCAGAAAAATTGTGTGTCCATTTTTTGGGTACCAACAAATTTGTTCTACATCTATACATTACCTAAGGAGGTGTAGCCGCCCTAACAAAGTTCTGTTTAGATTTCTTGTTACTTCCGTGTCTTTGCAATCAATATCACTTGCGTTTTCCCCTATTGACAGCCCATGTAGAGCAGCAGGTAAATGTCCGAGCCCCTCACACGCATTACATTTTCAGGCCAGCATTTCTCTGGATCCCAGAATAGTGCTTCTATTACCACTATGCATCATGCAGCTCAAAGATGAACTCCAGGTTATGCAGATATTGGCTAAATACAAGAATCATGTGTATTCTTACTTGAATCTTGGCGAGCATTGTGTATTCCTTCCAGATCTGTGCTGTAATCCAGTGTGAAACTTTGTCTTTGTGCAGGAGCTTCCTGTAATAAAGACCAGTCACTGCTGCTCTCTGCTTGTGCAGCATGACTGGTCTTGTATCTGCCCCTTCTGTAGTATTCTGCAGCAGTCTGTAGTGGGTGGGGCCTGCTGGGTTCCTCCCACAGCTCTGCTCATGGCAGAATCTATGTACACGACAGTGATGATGTCACTGCTTCTATTATATGGCATTCAGTACACAAAAGTAGATTTATATTCTTTGTGGCTATTGAGGAGTATATTTTAATAATATTTTTGAGGTTTAGAGTTCAGCTGTAAGAGTAATCAATTTTTAAAAATAAATTTAAGCTAGTAAAAATTAAGAAATGACAAGATATTTTTTTTCTGGAAAAATATTACCACATCTGCAATAAATTGCATTTTCTAGATGGCTTTAGCCTTAGGGCCTATAAGCCTCGTGACTCCACGAGATGTTGAAAGGTGATGCGAGGAATCTGACACGGCACTGTTGCCCTTCTGTTGTCTTGTACCAGTCTTGCCACTCTCCGTTCTGCCCTAACATTGACTACTCGCTGACGGCCACAATTCGCACATTCCAACCCAGATTTTCAGCTGACAGTCCAGTCTTTAAAACACTTTAACAACAGCTGGTCTTGAACATTTAACGAATTCTGCTGTTTTGCTGATACTCGCTCCATGGCTCCGAGCGCCAACAATCATCCCACGTTCAAAGGCTGTTAAATCGCATTGTTTACCCATATCTTCAGAAAAAAATCACGTCTACTGTCGTGGTGAACAACCTGCTTCCCTATTTATAATGGTCTGGCCCTCTAGCAACTTCAGCGCGAAATTATAGCTAATTTGCCTACAAACGTCAGGTGGTCATAATAATCTGGCCACTGTGTGTGTGTGTGTGTGTGTGTGTGTGTATCACATTACACACACAACTATATTACCAAAAGTATTGGGACACCCTCCACATCATTGGATTCAGGTGAGAGGGGTCAGTGGATGCTGAAGTGCACAGTGCGCACAAGTCACCAACTCTCTGCAGAGTCAATAGCTACAGACCTTCAAACTTCGTGTGACCTTCAGATTGGCACAACAGTCTGTAGAAAGCTTCATGGCCGAGCAGCTGCATCCAAGCCAAGCAACCAAGTGCAATGCAAAGCGCTGGATGCAGTGGTGTAAAGCACAACGCCACTGGACTCTAGAGAAGTGGAGACGTGTTCTCTGGAGTGACAATTCACGCTTCTCTGTCTGGCAATCCGATGGACGTGTCTGGGTTTGGCGGTTGCCAGGAGAACGGTACTTGCCTGCCTGCATTGTGTCAAGTGTAAAGTTTGGTGGAGGGGGGGTTATGGTGTGGGGTTGCTCTTTCAGGGTTGGGCTTGGCCCCTTAGTTCCAGTGAAGGGAACTCTTAAGGCATCAGCATACCAAGACATTTTGGACAATTTCATACTGCCAACTTTGTGGGAACAGTTTGGCGATGGCCCCTTCCTGTTCCAACATTACTGCGCACCAGTGCACAAAACAAGGTCCATAAAGACATGGATGAGCAAGTTTGGGGTGGAGGAAGCTTGACTGGCCTGCACAGAGTCCTGACCTCAACCCGAAAGAACACCTTTGGGATGACTTAGAGCAGAGACTGCGAGCCAGGCCTTCTCGTCCAACATCAGTACCTGACCTCACAAATGCGCTTCTAGAAGAATGGTCAAACATTCCCATAGACACACTCCTAAAACCTTGTGGGCAGCCTTCCCAGAAGAGTTGAAGCGGTTAAAGCTGCAATGGGTGGGCCAACTCAATATTGAACCCTACGGAATAAGACTGTAATGCCATTAAAATTCATGTGCATGTAAAGGAAGGCGTCCCAATACTTTTGGCAATGTAGTTGGTGTGTATATCTATCTATCTAATATATATAAGTTCCTAGAGCACCATGGGCATTCTAAAGTGCCATTTTTGTTTGAGAACACAGGGGAATGCACAATGACTGGTGTTTGAACAAGAACAGTTTCTTGTATCTAGGACAAGTACAATAGATACTACAGATCTCCAGATTCATGTATATGGTACATAGGCACCTCTAAGAATCTTTCTGAAATTGACAGATCTTGTGCAACTAGTCAAAAATAAGGCATCTACTAGTAAAACAGTCATTTTGCATAATTGGTGTATAATTTCTAGTGTCAGGAGAAATTAAATTAATTCTAATAAAAATGATTTGATACAATATAGACTATCAATAAATTTGTTTTCATAATGTGTGTTCAGAAGAAATGAAGCACTAATAAAAGCCAACCTGTACACCTTTATCTTCCAAGTGTTCAATATTTACTTCCTTATTTCTATATTACGCCAGTAAATGTGGTGTGTGATAAAACCAGCTTCATGTTGGTATTATCAGATTTCAGGTTCTTAATAGGAGAAAAAGTGTCTGAAAAAGTGTGTTCTTGCTGTCACTGATAACAACAGGTGCTAATTCACAATGTAAATTTTGTTTGTGTGGTGCGAGATACAAGAAAACAAGCCTTAAGTGATAGTGCATTAGGTGCACAGGTAGCATGTAGCCAAATAACTCCATATTTTTCATTTCTGGCACAAACCCTTGTTTGATTATACCTAGACTTCCCCATGAAGCATAGTCAAATTCGGTCATAGTCGATTTTGGAAATCATTCGTTAGCCATACTAACCAAACAATTTTTGACGAGCTACGGAAATAATTTCCTTTTGCGCATGTGCTGTGTTCTTGTAGAGATTTTTGGACGCATGAAACCCCATTGATTCATCGATTTCCATTAGTTCAGAGAAAAATTTTCCAACCTGACCGATCTAACACTTTAGATCGCAATATCGAAAACAAAAAATCGGTGATGTTCAAAGGACCGAAAGGACCGTTGTGTACGATTTTCGTTTGTAAATGTATGGGTACCTTAACTGTTTTCTGTACTTAGTATCACACATCTGCAATATTGTTATCACTCAGTCAGCTTATTTAAATGGAGAAAAAGTACATTGCCTGGCCCAAAAAAAAAAAAAGTAACTGTCTGGATTTAGTTTTGTTACGATCTGGGGTTGCTTCAGCAATGGTATGTCCCCAAAGATGAGGTCAGTTGCCTACCTGAATATACTGAACGACCAGGTTTTTCCATCAATGGATGTTTTTCTTCCTTGATGGGACGACCATATTCCAGGAGTAATTGGGCTCAAAATGTGACAGAGTGGTTCAGGAGACCTCATTGTCACACATGGATTGGCCACCACAGAGTCCAGACCTTAACCCCATTGAGAATCTTTGGGATGTGCTGAACATTTTGATGCAGTGGCCTGATTCTCCCATCATCACTACAAGATCTTGGTGAGAAAAAAAAAAAACTCTGGGTGGAAATAAATGTTGCAACATTGCATAAGCATATCAAAACCATGCCATGGCAAATGCGTGCCATAATCAAAGCTAAAAGCAGTCCAACAAAATATTAGAGTGTGTGACTTTTTGGCCAGGGTATTTGCTCTGCTGTTTGGGATCATCATGTGCACAACACTGAACATAGACCAGAGAAAGCAAAGGAGATAAGAAACAAAGTTTTAGACCAGCATGTCTATGCAATAGGCTAAGGCTATTAGACCATTTCCAAACAGCTTGATGTTCCGCGACTACACTACTTTTTGAGGTTGATTGAAGTGCAGCCAACCGTACTAGACATGGGCAGAAGAGGGAAAACTGAACACAGATTGCACAGAAGGATAGTGGGAATGACAAAAGATCCAAGTGGTACATCAATGTCTGATACTGCCCAGTTTCAGAAAGTTCTGTCTCAGTCGAAAGTCATGGGTCCTCCTTGACCCAAAACACAGCTCAAAACATCCAAGAATTGCTGAGAACAAAACATTGGACTATTCTGAAGTGGCCTTTTGTAGCCCTGATCTGAAACCCAACGAACACCTATGGAAGGAGATGAACCATGATGTCTGGAGAAGTCAACCTTCAAACCTGAGACAACTTAAATAGTTTGCCCAATAAGAATGGGCCATACAAGCCTATGACAGGTGCAGAAATCTCATTGAGAACTACAGAAATTGCTTGTTGCAGTGATTGCCTCTAAAGGGTTGTGCAACAGAATATAAGGGTTAGGGTCCCATTATTTTTGCCCCTGCCATTTTTATTTATTATTTTAAATATTCTGTTGAATCAGAAAGGAAAAAAAAAAAAGTTAGATTCCTATTGTCAGTTCAAATTATTTCAGAAAAATTGTGTGTCCATTTTTTGGGTACCAACAAATTTGTTCTACATCTATACATTACCTAAGGAGGTGTAGCCGCCCTAACAAAGTTCTGTTTAGATTTCTTGTTACTTCCGTGTCTTTGCAATCAATATCACTTGCGTTTTCCCCTATTGACAGCCCATGTAGAGCAGCAGGTAAATGTCCGAGCCCCTCACACGCATTACATTTTCAGGCCAGCATTTCTCTGGATCCCAGAATAGTGCTTCTATTACCACTATGCATCATGCAGCTCAAAGATGAACTCCAGGTTATGCAGATATTGGCTAAATACAAGAATCATGTGTATTCTTACTTGAATCTTGGCGAGCATTGTGTATTCCTTCCAGATCTGTGCTGTAATCCAGTGTGAAACTTTGTCTTTGTGCAGGAGCTTCCTGTAATAAAGACCAGTCACTGCTGCTCTCTGCTTGTGCAGCATGACTGGTCTTGTATCTGCCCCTTCTGTAGTATTCTGCAGCAGTCTGTAGTGGGTGGGGCCTGCTGGGTTCCTCCCACAGCTCTGCTCATGGCAGAATCTATGTACACGACAGTGATGATGTCACTGCTTCTATTATATGGCATTCAGTACACAAAAGTAGATTTATATTCTTTGTGGCTATTGAGGAGTATATTTTAATAATATTTTTGAGGTTTAGAGTTCAGCTGTAAGAGTAATCAATTTTTAAAAATAAATTTAAGCTAGTAAAAATTAAGAAATGACAAGATATTTTTTTTCTGGAAAAATATTACCACATCTGCAATAAATTGCATTTTCTAGATGGCTTTAGCCTTAGGGCCTATAGGAAAACGTGTACTGAAGATACAATACAACAAATGTATAATTTGGGGCGAGGTTAAGTCAGTCCTTCCCAGGCCTAAAATGTGAATTATATAATGTGTGCAAAAAAAAATATGTCTGGACAGCTAAAGGATTAAGTGTTAATTTGAACAATTCTGAATTTCCTGATGTTCAGACAACTAGCATTTTTAGAAGGGGATCAATAACAGCCTGCATATATCTTTCAGTACAGGTTTCCTTTAGGGCTTGTTCACACCAAGCGCGGAGCAGATCCAGAGCAGAGCAGGTGCAGACCGGATCAAAACTGCGTCCAATGTATTCCAATGGTATTTTGAGCTCCAGTTCACATCGCAGCGTGCAGATCCAGAGCAGGTGAAAAAACTGCGGCAAGCCCTATTTTACCTGCTCTGGATCTGCTCTGGAACGCATCAAAACGCAAAAACGCATGCAGGAGCCTGAAAGCCCATGTTAAACTTAAAGAAAAAAAAAAAACGGCCCGGAACACATCAAAAACGAGGCACAACCCACTGCACTGTGTGTGCAGAAACCTGACCGGATCTGCTCTGCATTTGGTGTGAACAAGGCCTTAAAGTATAATAAAGCTTCCACAAACTTGGGAAAATGTAAACAGTGCATACAGTGAAAAAACCATGAGCAGTGGTAAACTGCAGTTAAACCTATTTTAAAACAATTAAAAACACAGTGCTATAGGATGCTGCATTTATATTTAAATATTGACTAGTTGTGGAAGAGTGATACTTGTGAGCAGGACATGGACTTTTTTGCAAATTAATTATTTTTGCAGGCTGAAGTGACAAGTAAAAATGCAGAAATTCCACTCATCCTTTAAAAGTAGAGCAGATGTACGGATAACAGATTCTGGCTTCCTGGCTTTGAGATCAACTAATTTGAATATCAGCAGCCTTCCCAGCTTCAGAAACTGAGAGAACATTTTTATTGGACTATACTGTATGTACAGCTTTACATTTAGAAGCTACATAAATTGTTTAGACATTTAAAGCAGACAAAAAAACATTACAAGGCTCTATGATTGTGTTCCTGTCAAAATTAAAAGCAACATGTACTCTAAAGGCTTAAAGTGACATTAAACTCTGATTTTGTTTAACATAAACCAATATTGTAACGTGTATCTTACTGTAATCCATGGCTGTTTCCCTTCCCTTTGCTGCTCTTCCTTTTAAATCCTCATGCCTTCTCATGCTTGGGGAGAACTTCCCTTTGCAGCTGAGTGCCCACGCCTGTAGTGCTGGCTCAGGTTGCAAAATTACACACAGACAGCATGTAGCCATTCCAGAGACAAAACAGAAGTTCTGCCCAGCATGAGAACAGATACAGATTTAAAAGGAAGAGCAGCAAAGAGAAGGGAAACAACCATGGATTACAGTAAGGCGCACATTACAGTATTGTTTTATGTTAGAAAATCTGAGGGTTTAATGTCACTTTAAATTGTCAAATCTGTTGAAAGACACCTTTTGCTTACAGACCTCAATAGCTCAATTTGAAATTTACACACAGAAGTTGAAGACTCATCCCTTATCGGAGTAATACAAAATTGTATACAGACAAATGGAGCCTCTGTTGCACTGTCCCATTAGTTAACACATAAAATAAAACCATTATAAAATGTACCTTACAAAATCTGCACCTTTGATCATTAGGAGCAGTCTAGGCAGCTCAAGGTCTGTTTGAGTAGAGCAATCAGATAATTATATTACAATTTGCTGCAGAAGGTAGAATGCATTCTCATAACTGACTGGGACTGTTGTAACACTGTACCTTTCTGCCAGATTAGTAGGGCTGGCTGTGGTGCACAATGTGTTCTCTTTGGGAAGTAATATCTGAAAGTCTTGCACATTACTAAACATGTGTAAACTTCAAGGAAAAAGTGTTAAACAAGACCTCTGGACAAAGAAAAAAAAAACCTTACCCTTGCAGTGGGGCTACCCGCACAATGCAAGGGATAAGTGGTTGTTTGCACTTACCTCACTCTCCCTCCTTATGGTGGAATGTCCCTTGGCTCCCTTACGTCTAATGCAGGTCAATGCGGTCTATTGGGTGGCCAGTGCAGGCTCTCACCAGGGTCCCTGACAGGCCACGAACAGGTAACGGACCCCTGCCCTACACAAAATGAGCACTTACCTATGGAGCGGGGCTACCCTCACACTGCAAGGGTTACGTTTTGTTTACAAAAGTTCTTTAATGTAGCAAGCGTTCAGACATGTACTAAGCTCATGAAGAGAGGCTGTTGTTAGTGGCCTCAAAGATATCTTAAAACCTCATGTGACTGTGTACTACTAGTTGGGGGATCTCTGCACGATAATAAGGAAACATTTGCATTTACCTTCATTGCTAGCGTTCCAATTTCAGATCCCAGCACAGCCTGGAAGGGCACACTAGATTTCCCTATCACAGATACCGAACTAGCTTTATCCGAAAGAAAAGCTGCAACTTCCATGCCTAGAGAAGCGGAGAGAGGAATTGTTGGATCATATGAAACTTGCAAATGCAACCCTGCAGATTATTATTCAAATAACTATACTCAATAAATGAAACGTTATGAGTTTTTCTTGGCAGAGACATATTAGGGGGAAACGTTTTTATTTGACCTAGTTAGTAGACAGCAGCATGCTCATGCATTCTTTCTGAACAACAAGTTTCCTTTATTTATTTTTTTAGAACATGCTACAATTTATTTGAATAAAATCTACCATCTGAAGCAACAGTTTCCAGTGTAAAGAACACAGCAATGTGGTGTCATTTCCTACTTACTACCTGCACATCTGCAGATTAGAGCACCAGGAAACAAGCAAGATAATGCTATAAAGATTCCACATGCAAAGCCCTGCATTTCACAGTTTTATCAAAAGCCTAAGTACAGTGCTGGCCGCCTGCTCACTGGGTTCAATTATACACAGAAAATAAGAGGTCCATCCTAGTTTCCTGATTACAACCAGATACAGATGATTTTTAAGGTAACTTTATGCTGAGAGAAAAGGCATGCTGCTATTGCTGACCTATCCTTCTGAAAATATTAACTGCCTGACTGGTATGGCGATCAGATGGCTTCCGTACTTTAGGTCACTGACCCAGAACAAAGATGTAGATCAGATCATCACATTCTACTGGAGGCATTATTATTGTTATTATATAGGATTTTTATAGCGCCAACAGTTTGTGCAGCGCTTTACAATATAAGGAAGACGTTACAATCACAATACGATTCAAGACAAGATAGTGAGGGCCATGCTTGTTTCAGTGCTTTCTGAGTCAATAAATCAAAGAGTCAGCATAACAGCCAGGAAACTAGCATTTGCAGAAGATGGTCACCAAAGACAGGTTCCTTTCAGTACACGTTTCCATTAGAAGAGAAGGTACCAAAAGTGAAGATGTTCTATAAAATAAAAAGCCTGCACTGGAGGTTACCACAGCTCTCCTAGAAATACCTGTTCCCTGGCTGTCATTCTGGTCCAATGGCATCAGAGCTGCGTCAATGACTGACAACATATGCAGATTATGAGTTCATACTTTCCTTTGAATGTTTTGATCTGTGTGTAATCTGGGTCAGCATATTCCCTTCACATACCATACCAGAGTCAACCTTAAAGTGACACTAAACTCAGGAGTTATGTAAATGATGAGCGCACTGAAAAGGATAAGAAGGTTCAAAAGAAATAAAAAGGGGTATATAAACAGGGGACAGTTTTATTGATAATGTCTTGATTTCGGTGTGCAGCCCTCTTACACAGATGGAGGTGACCTGTGGCTGTAAATTGGAGAAAGAAAAAAGGACAGCGCCACAACCTAGTGCGTTAAATTTTGTTTAATGGCCACCTTAAGAGGATGGCTGCAGCTGAGCAGCGCTGGAATCAGGCTACGAACGCAGCAGCTTGAGACAACGGTCATGCAGGTAAGATGTGGGTGAGAGAAGGTATCGCGCTGGCAACACGTTTCAAGGCACAGAGCCTCTTTGTCAAGCTGGCCTCATTTAGCTGTAGATCCTCAAATCATCTCAAAATTCCTGCCGATACCGTAATTCCTTCTGGAGAGTGGCTACTTTTGTTCCCCATGGTCCCTGTGTTTGTTGTAAAGTAGCCACAGCTCCAAGCTCACTCCTGTGATGGATTACAATGTCATGTTTAGTTTACTCATTTGTATTGAGATTGTAGTCCATCACAGGAGTGAGCTTGGGGCAGTGGCTACTTTACAACACACAGGGACCATGGGGAACAAAAGTAACCACCATCCAGAAGGAAGGACAGTGTCAGCACTAATTGAGAGGATTTGAGGATCTACAGCCGAGTGATACACAAATAAGATACATTTTTGTTAATAGAGTACTTAAATTAATTAAGTGTCACTTTAATGAAGAGGGTGCTTTAGCATATGTTGCACATCTTCCTTCTTGTACAAAATTCAATTATAGCTTATTGCACCCATCATGCAGCATTTCATAACTGCGCAGGACTCAGAAAGAAAAACGTGACACCACTTCCAGTGTAAAGAATACACTGGAACGTGACCAACCAATAGAAGTCCACTCCTACTTACCATGACATCATAGTGAAATCATAACCATGGCAAAAGCACAAAAATGAACACAAACTTGTAAAAGACTTAACCGAAAAACCAGCTCTGGCTCAAAGATGCGTGCGCACACCGTGCGCAATCCCATGCCAACAGTTCCGGGCAAACATGCATTAGCACATAAGTGTGAGACGCTTACCAGCAAACCAGTTCAATGATGCACGTACACATGCATGCACAATTCCACGCTAATAGTTCCGGGCAAACACACATTGGCGCATAAACGTGCACACATTGGAACACAAGCATGCAAAAAACGTATGGGCCATCCACATTCGTTGGCGGGCACACTCATTCTATTTAAACTTATACGCAAGGAGCCAGTTGCGGAGTAGTCTTCAGCTTGTCCCGGTGTTCCTTGAACCTGATCCTGTATATCTGCTTCCTTGTGTATGAACCTGGCTCGTGGCTGCCAGTTCAAGCACCTTCATAGACATCATACGCCCTCAATCACCCGCACAGACTTCATTCAGATATTAGCACCAGCGTCTGTGCCACTCCATGTCCTTACATCCTGTCACCACCTGGAGAGGTGTGGGACGAGAGATGCATGGGCAGCCCCCTTGTCAACTCAGTCTCGAGCCAGGTACGTAACAAAACCTATACAGTACTAAATGATTGGTTGTAATATACTACACACACACTGTATAAAAACCTGTGGAGTGAGAAATGACAAGCGGGCACTTCTCAAAAATGTAGCATTGCAGTTCTGGGTGTGGTGGTGACATTTTCTTTTGTATTTCAGTGTCAGTCAGTGTCTCAAATTACTGATCTACTTGCTAGACTGAAAACTACCATTTTCAAAAAGGAGGTCAAGAATGGCAGCCTCCATATTTTTCTCTAGGTTTATATGGCAGCTTTAGGCTAGCCATGGTTGCTTTGTCAACAGATGCAACGGACTCAGCGATCGCTTGCTACCACTGAGACATGGAGACTGATTTACTGAAGGAGTTTAAAACCTTGACACAATAAATTGTGTGAATATTCACTTCAAGTATCCAGTTTGTTTATTTCATGTGCACTTAATTAGATCATTGAAGTGAATATTTACACATTTTTTCTGTGTGAACATCTCAAATCCTTTAGTAAATCAGCCTTAGTGTGTGCAATAATGGATAAAGACAAGACCTTTCTCATGTGCACTGCAAACTTACATATGCCAGGAGAAAAATCAACTCTAATCCTGGCAATATACTGATTGGAACAAGTACAGGCAGAATACTCATTACCAATTATATGGTTGCTTGCATCGGTGCCCAGTAGATCAGGGGTAGGCAACCTCGCCACTCCATCTGTACAAATCCCATCATGCCTCTGCCTCTCGGAATCATTCTTGGGGCTGCAAGTCTTGCAATGCCTCATGGGAGTTGTAGTTCCACAACAGCTGGAGTGCCAAGGTTGCCAACCACTGTAGTAGATTGTTTTACCCAGCGTTGCTCAGATTGCCTGTGATGATTTGGCTAGAAGTGCTAGCACTGTCAAGATTCAGATATTATACAAGGTTTATAAGCACCCCTGAAATAGCTCTGTCATTCTATTAGGCTCGCAAAAAAACTTCACTTACAATTCAAACTGTATACCGGAAACATCGGATCTTTTTATGTGCTGTATGTCTACAGATTTACATACATACCTATGAAAGAACTGCCCATGATCACCACCTTTTTGCCTGTGGCTTCTTCACTGATTGCTCTGGCATCTTCTGGAGTCCGCAAATAAAATACATTTTTCAGTGTAGAGCCAGTGCACTGAAGCTCTCTTGGTCTAAACAACATAAAATGTAGGAAAAAACGTGGTAAAAGTGGTAAAATCAACATAAATTTAGGCAAAATCACAGATCTAGACAAGTAGTAAAATAAATCAGTGAATGGCCAATACAATGTAGGAGATTATGCGGAATCCCTTTAATTTACTTTAAAGCGGAGATGTAGCCATTTAAAATGTGCCATGTGCAGGTAATTTACCCTTTACCTTCACTTTTTGTTCAAGGATTGGCCCTTGCCAAGTGGTCTGGCTGCAGAATGGTAATACGAACATTGGTCTGGGGAAGGATTTTGGAAAAGACACTGGCCGTGCTCTGCCCACCAACTCCATAATCTGCTGTAAATGTAATGTTGCTGTGGATAAGAGATGTTGGAAGGATTTGGAGGCTGCACCATTTTATCGCACAAGATCTTGAGCACACAGTGACCATATACATTACCCTGCTTAGGTTGTCAAAAAGGGAAAAACTTTAAAGTGATTTAAAATACAAAATCACAGGTTATAAATACATTTCCCATAACATAACATTAAAGACAAAGTTGGGGGGAGAGGGGGTCAAAAGATCAAAGGTGTACAGAACCTTTATGCCAGTGCTTGCTGCTCAACTCCTGAGGGGACCAGTTAGTGTTGGATCCAAACAAATGCACTTTATGCTATCCAAGTTTTATGACTCTTTGTAGAAGAACACACACCAGCAGAACATAAGCGGGTATCAGAAATATACAGAACCTTTTTGGGGTGTTGACAGATCAAAAAAGGTAATAGGAGTTTTAAAATGCCCACTTTTGGTCAGTATACTTCTCACACGGCCACTTGCCAGAACTGTAGCTTCTCGCCATATGGGTCTGTGCTGTGTAACCTCCCTCTCATGCTTCAGTGTTATGTGGATGAAGTTGCATTGTGCTCACAAAGAGGGTGGCACTAAAACCAAATGAATTCACTGGCCTACATTATCAGTCACAGTGCCATCCAGGTGGATTTTTAAGATATTGTTTTCGCTAGCAGGGCCTCCAGGTACAAAATAAACTGCTGGATAGAGACTGTATCCCCTCAACAGGCAGGATTTGTTCTAGAGCCAGTTTAAATGCATTTTTTTTGTGTTTTGTGAACATTAACATTTGTTATGTTCTGGACCAGGAAACACATTTTGGAAATCACAAGTGAAACTCAACTCAAAAGTAAGGATTTGCTATGTTACGAAATGTTAATTGTGCCCTAAAAATCTACCTTTGATCTAGAATTTCTCCTGAAATATAGCAGTGCACCTCCAGTGCTTATAGCCACATATCTGTAGATCTGCAGCATGAGGCACTGTTTGTGGCTGCTAGTTCCAGGAGATTTGGTATGAGATTTGGCAATGCCACTCTTTGTTCTCCTTGCCGGAAGCTCTGACGCAAAGAAGCAAAACCCTGCCTCACCCCCACATAGACACACAATGCTGAACAAGGCATAGTAAGCCAGGAATAGAGGAAAGATCAGCTGCAAGGAGACCACAGGTGACTAGTCTGTTGTCCTCTGCCTACCTTTGTTCAGGTGCAGCTTCCAGTGTTAAGTCAGGCATATCCAAATTACTGAATGAGTATTTTACATTTACGATTTCCAGCCAACAGATGGAACTTTGTGCTCATTTACATATGTTCAACCTTAAAAAGGAGAATTATGAGGTGAGTGCTTTTCACTCAGCCTCATAATCCGAGCTGACCTGTGACAATGAGAATGTCACAGGTCGGCTCAGTAGATCGGGAAGTGAGCGAACACATACCGGCGTTCGCTCACCTCTCGATCCTGCCACTGCAGAGAGCCGTGACAGGGGAGGGACTGGATTCTCCCCTCCCCTGTCCGATCCTCCAGCGCTGACTGGCGGAACGGACGGGCACTCAGTGTACCGCGAGCTGCAGCTTGCGGTATACTGAGCTTTGGGTAACGGGAGGATGCTGATTTGTGTCCTCCCGTTACCCTTTGGAGAACTATGGGGAAAAGCCCTAACCCTACTAGTTCTCCTTTAATAGACCTACTGAGAAATGCCTGTTCATACAACAGAAGTAGAGTCAGAGGATTGACACCCAAACTCCTTGCACATCCACCAAGATATACTAAAAAGTCTGCCAGTCCCATATGCTTCTATTTAGGGACCTTTGGAGTGGTAAAGTCCTGGATAAGGTTAGAATGCCGGTGTCTGTCTGCCCAGTGGAATGACTAGGTCATGACTAGGTCAACAAGACCATTTTGCTTGTGTGCAATACTATGATCACAGTCACATTGACACTGCTGTGTCATATGCAAGCATATTATAATAAAAGATAATATTAACTGAACCAAGGAACAAAGGTGCGTGCCCATGTTTAAGTGGTCACCTGATGCGTTTGTGTATTTTACCTTTAAGAACTTTAGACAAGTGCTTCAAAATATACAGTATCAAATAAAGTCCAAGTGAGGAATTCTGCACTTGTGTGAAAATACAAGGAAAAAGGCAGAAGGTAACAAGTGGTAAAGGGAAATGAAGAGAACAGGGAGTAATAAGTAGAGACTGTGTGTAACAATCAATATTTCCACTCGATAAACATGTACAAACCTAGCTTGTTCTTTTTTTTATGTAACTCTCAATCCATTTTCTGTTTAAAAGAAAAGGCAATATAAAAATAAATAAAATTCCAGCCTGTCTGCATTTGGAATAAGATTCTATCACGATCATTTGTTTTCAATAACCATCCAAACCTACTCTTTCTGGGAAAGACAAAAGCCTCCAGCGAATATTTTCCCCATATAAAATGATAAGTCACAAACAATAAAACGCAAGATAAAGAAAATTTAAAAAAATTATATTTCAAAGCAACACAGATAGTCATATTTAATTTTTAACATCCTAAGCATAGCTCGTGTCCTACTTTGCTTTTGGTTACATAGATCCGAGTCTAAACATAACAATGCTTTCTCACTGGCTCTCCAGCAACTGGCTTTTGTTACATAACTACGCTTCTGCACTCCTCATGCGGTTTTAAAGTATTATTAAACTCAAACTTTTTTCAATAATGAATCCAGATCAAATATATATATATATATATATATACATACATACATATATACACACACACACACCTCTCTCTCCCCCAAGCATTGCTTTACATGTTTGCCCAAGCAATTACAGTCATCATGCTTCCAAGCAGCCGGCTCCAACTCTCAGCTGAGCTTCCATGAACTTCCTGTCTAGTATAAGATCACAAGGGGCAGAGCACTCTCCAGCAGCTGTCCATCTACTAGCTTGGACCAGGGAGGAAAGAGGAGGAGAAAGAGGAACAGAAGAGTGGTTGGTCTTGCTGTGTCTGTGGAGCCACTTCAAGGGAGAGGCACCTGTGACGTCAAGTGAAAAGACCAAGGGCAGCTTGGTCAATCAAGATCCAGACCAACTCTGAGGTGTACTCACAATTTCGCAGGCCATGGCAGGGTGCATGTAGAACGGAAGCAAAATGGAACTGCAGTTGCCGGCGACCTACACACAATAAGGCTACACAGCAGTCTCAAAAGGTATGGAAGGGGGGAGGGGGGGGGGACATTTAAAGCAGAATTCTAACCAATATCACTAGATCTCTTTTTCCGCTAATTATTGTGTGCGGTGTAATGTTATACGGTATATGACCCCCCATTACAGAGATAGAAACTATTATACTACTGCTGCACTGGCTTCCTAGTGGTGTCGCCTTAACAATATATGGATAATTCAGCTCACAGTAGAGCCCTGGTCATCACAGCCACGCCAGGAGTAGAGGGAGAATGGGGAGAGGGAGGGAGAAACCAGACATGGTAATGCCCTACCTTAACCCACAAGGGCCGTACCTCTTGATAACATACAAGCTCAACTAGGTGACTGGATATCTGATTGGACATCAGTTGGTAATGTTTTGAAACTGATGTTTTAGAATTTCTAGAAAATATAAATTGGAACAGGTTTATTTTGCAAATAAACCTTATCACGGGGTGTACACATGACACAGCATTTAAAAAATATGGGTTTTCTAAAGAGACTACAGAAGTAGTTTTTGTTTTCAGGCTGTGGAGGTGAGGGAGAGTCATTCCCCTTATACATTCAGGTGTGTGTGTAATCTAAGCTTCAGCCATTAAGGGTATGTAAACAAAAGGCTTTGTTTTTTTACTAAAGTAGTTAAGATTAACATGGTCAATGTGTGAAAAGCTCTACTCACTGGTATCAGAATAAAACATTCCCATATAAAATATTGCATATGTACCCAACTATAAAATAAAAACTGGATTTTTTAGTCCTGATCATAAGAAAAAAGTTATACAAAACTCTAAATTTTCCCTTTCCTGTGTTGTGAAGAACATGGAAGCTACCATTAATGGCCTCTGCTCCTGAAAATGCTGGTTGCCTGCTTCCCATGCTAATCCAATGTTTTCCATACCTTGATTTATTGACCTATAACAAGAATAAGCATCAGCCAGAGATGGCCAGGCAAGCAGCAATTCTAGAAGAAGTCTGCAACAGCAATTTTATGATTTCAAGCATATAAGAATAATTTGTAATCTAAATGCTTTCAGAGACCAACACTTTAATATGGGTTTTATTATTCCATACCATTATAAAATATTTCAATCAAATGAATATTTTTGCAAAATATGTCCATATAAAAAGACATGAGAAAATATATTTGAATTCATTTTTACCTGCTGCCAGTGGCAATTAGTAGTTGGCAGTACTGAAGGAATGATCCATCTCTAAATTTTAACCTGGCTTCATCTGTGTTGACTGCAACAACCTGCGTGGCAACAAAAATACTCATTTATGGAATTACATCTCGAAATGCAGTAGAATTTTATGGTTTATATCTCTTACTATGTGATCTGTGAGATACAGTTACTGTTTTAATTGCATTAAACAGGCAAATACAATACAGTTCCATCACATAAATGTTTTTTTTTTACATCTACCAAGAATTCTAGTACCGCCTGTATCCACAAGAGGGCAGTGATACTGCGTGTTAAAGGACTGCAGAAAAAGACATCAAGTAACAAGATTACAACCATGCAACATGTTAAAATGTCAAACAATGGAGGTACAAAAAACTGGCTTTCATTTTTTTAAGTCGCAGAATACTAGGGAGGTAGAAGAGGAAGTTTGGCAAGTAGGTATACATCTTAAAAATCCCTTAATAAAGCATTCATTTTTTTTATAAATGCCATTTTAAACCACCTTTTAGCTGCCCTCCCCATCAACCTTATCAAAAAAAGTTAAAATAAGTTAAAACTATGAAATTACAGATATCAGATGCTGACACACTACTGGCTCACTTCCGCAGCCTGCCCTGGGCCAGCATTCTCCACAACCCTCTGATAAGGCTGCAGGCGTTGGGCCTGGGGCATTACAAAGAGTTCATACAGATTAAAGAGAAAAAAAAAATCAGTGACAAGCATTCTGAGAACTCCGGGCAAAACAAAAAATCTTAACCCTTGCAGTGAGACTACTCCCGCACTGCAAGGATTAGGTACTTTTTTTTGCCTGGGGAGCTAAAAATAACATAAATATACTCATCCGAACCACAATCCCAGCTGGCTCCTAGACCAGTCCCTTCAGCCTGTCTCCATCTCCACTTCAGCAATTGAATGTCCCTTTGCGTCTTCATGTCCTATACACTGTATAGAACGTGATGACGCACAGGACCTTAGACCTGCTGGAGAGGAGGGAGAGAGAGAGGCTCCAGGGACCGGTCTAGGAACCAACGAGGATCACGGTTCAGGTGAGTATATCTGTTATTTTAGCTCCCCAAGCAAAATTAGTACTTAATCCTTGCAGTGTGGGGGAAGCCCCACTGCAAGGGTTAGGATTTTATTTGCCTGGAGTTCTTCTTTAAATTATGCATGGATATCAGCAGCCTCCTCAGTAGGGAAAGATTATCCTCACTGAAGACAATATATTGCATTAATAAGCTGGGTAGTTAGATGTCTATCAGGTGTATGCACTGCGCATCAACTACCTATAACACCAAGTGTGCTGAGCTAAAAGGTATTAAGCCTCAAAGTATGTATCAAGTGTATGCACTATGCAGCAATCACCATCAAGTGTGCTGAGCTAAAAAGGTATTAACCCTCAAGGTGCCCATACACCTGCCGATTATCGTACAATAATCGGCAGGTATATGGAAGGCGTGCGACCATTTCTACTGTACGGTCGCACGTCTTTTGTCTTCCGAGCACACTTGAAAACCTGCCGAAAATCGTATGATTTTCGGCGGTTAGTGGCGTGCTCGGAAGACAAATGCTGCACGGGCCGTTGTGTGCAAGGGTACACTGCCCGCTCAGCATTGCAGTCATCGGAAGCCCTCCCCTCGGCGGAGAGGACTTGCGATGATCGCAAGTACAATCTGTCCAAGATGGGCAGGTCGTACGAGATTTTAAATTACCTTACAAACAAACATCGCACAACGAAAGTCGTGCGATGGTTGTAAGGTGTATAGCCAGCTTTAGAGTATGCATCAGGTGTATGCACTATGCATCAATCACGTATACCATCAAGTGAATATATGCAATAAATGACATGTTAGCAAAATAATCTAAACAGTGTACAAAATAGTCCACAGATGAAAAAAGATATAAAATAAAATGAGTCGTTAAATGTCCACTACAAATGCAGACTCCTTAAAAGTGTTTACTTTATTGAGATATTAAACGTCTATTACTGAAATATGGAATATTAACAGAAAGATGCGATGTATCCCATACCCAGGTTGATTATTTGAAACACTCCCTACAATTCATCAATGTACACTCAATTATCAAATGTGCAAGCTGTAAAATCCATTCACACAATGACCATACATTTCAATATATGTGGTATGTGTATATATAAAATTTGAATTAGGGCTGTTACTGATTACAAATTTCCTGTTCGATTACATTGATTTTTTTTTAATCGATTAATTTCGATTAATTATAACGCACATACAGATCCAACTACTTTTAGCTGATCTGCTTGCATTGCAACTCTGCATTAGTCAGTGGTAAATGTGATATGCACTATAAAACATATACACTTTAAAATAAATTGAGGGGAATTTATCAAAACTGGAGCAGACAGAATCTGGAGCAGCTGTGCATGGCAACCAATCAGCATCACCTTTCATTTTCAAAGCTTAACTGAACAAACTGAAGAGAGAAGCTGATTGGTTGCCATAGGCAACTGCTCCAGATTTTTTCGCTCCAGTTTGGAATGTTTTTTTAAAATCGTTATGGCAGGCTTATGACGTCATATTGACATTAGGGGGTATTGTGGTGGGTTGTCTCTCTATCTGTATGTCTATATAATGGTGGGTTTTTTCATTCACGCATTGTTATCTTTGAGCCTGATGAAGGGGACCCTGCGCGGTCCCAAAAGCACTTGTTTGATTGACATTGTTCACTAATGGGCACTTTGCAGCTCTGATACAATACTTGGTGTGCTGGTGACATCTTCATTGACTGCTGCTGCTAACACCTTTCTGGGGACACACCCCCTTCTTCAGAGCAAGGTAGCCCAGCTAACCGTGTACTATTTAATACTTGTACGGCCAATCGCAGGGGGTATGGTAATTGGTTGGATCCAGAAGCGGCCACTCACAAATGAGCATTCTGTTGCCAATCATTACACCGCTGCCACATGGGGAAAGGAGATCTGCCCAGCTGATGCATTCATATTTGCTCCCCGTTTGTGTGACGCCTGCACCAGGGAACCAAGTGAGCCCTAAGCCGCTGACAACTCACAGCGTGAGGGCTCACAATCAGGTCCCTGTATGCAGACAGACACACACCACTGGCAAATGACACTGGAACACGCTCCTATCTGCTAGATCCGGCAGCCTCCAGTATATGTTATAGTATTCTGAGGCTCCGTCGGCTAACTAAGGGAAGAGGGGAGGAGTCCCGTGACCGTCACCGGACTCCTCCCCATTCCCTTCGTTAGCTGTCACGGACATAGACGTCACCGGACTCCTCCCCCTTCCCTTCGTTAGCAGACAGAGCAACTTGGGGAAGGGGGAGGAGTCCGGTGACGTCGATGTCCGTGACGTCACCGGATCTCCGACAGAAGACCCGGAAGCCGGCGGAGAGGTGAGTACCGATAAAAATAATTTTGATCGATCAACAAAATTTACGATTAATCGAGGGATTAAGCGTTAATTTCCGCAGCCCTAATTTGAATATACGGTATATGGTGATCATAAGACTACTTCTATTTCCACCAGGTTATCTAGAGCAATTTCAGATAACAAGATAAAAAAATAATTAAATCAGTAAAAGATAAAAAGAAAAACAGCTTTTTTCCGCAATATTTAGCTTCAATCCAGAGATTTCCGCCGCATTTTATTTTCCTGCCAGTAGATGTTTTCAGTCCGATTTCCAGCATCATTCTAACCCTCTTTCCCTGAGACCAGGTTTCCCTGGACCCATAACAGCCTTTAAATCGACAGTAAAAGAAGAGGCAGCACAGTAATCAACTCATCTCTCTGTCACTCAGTTCTCCCTTTCAATCAGCATCCTTCTTGTCAGCGCATCAACTAATTGGCTCCTTGTACTGCTTCTTCCACTCACACTCCAGTGTGAGCAATACAGGGACTACAATAGTCTATTACCAGGTCAAATTTCAGGCATTTACACCGCTTGTATTTTAAAAATCATGCATTAATGATCACAGGGCTGCATGCATTTGTGTATTTTTATATCTGCCTAGAGTTCAGCTTCAATTCGATATGATTATATCCCAATCATATAACTGTGTGCACTAAATTTCCGAACATAATTGACATATCGGAACACACTTTGGCCCAAAAACACAAATAAAAGTTATCTGGCCAGAAAATTACAGCTTCAAGTGAACCAGTTATATCCCCAAATAAAGTAAGTTTCCATACTCTAAGTTAAGATGGCGTGGCATGGGTGGCTCAAAAGCGCAGTCAAGGTGCCCATACACTGCACGACTATCGTACGAGAATCGTGGGAAATCCAGCGATCGTACGATAATCGCAAAGTGTATGGAAGGCGTGCGACCGTTTCTACTGTACGGTCGCACGTCTTCCGTCGAACAAGCAGACTGGAAAACCCGCCGGAATCGTACGATTCTCGGCGAGTTAGTGGCTCGCTTGTTCGACAACTGCCGAACGGGCCGGTGTGCGCAAGCGCACAATGCCTGTTTGCAGTCATCAGAAGCCTGCCCCTCATTGCAGTCAGTCATCGGAAGCCCGCCTCTCAGGGGGGCGGGCTTGCGATGATCGCAAGTACGATCTGCCTGTCCAAGATGGGCAGATCGTACGTTTTTTTAATTACTTTACAACCCTCGCAAGACAAAAGTCGTGCGAGGGTTGTAAAGTGTATGGCCACCTTAAGAGCAAAGTCAAGAATTTCAGAGTATACCCCCAGGTTTAGCGAGCTCCCTGGGTGCACACATATCAAAAGCAGACACCTTTTTCTGTTTGCTTTCCTAAACAATTAGATTTTTATAGAAGAGACGAATAACAGCAAACCCACAAATGAGCACAATGCCAAAAAAAAACATTTTCTAGTTAACCTGGCTTGTTTTGGGCTGGTCCTTTCAGCCTCCTCTGCAGTGGTCGAAGGTCCCGTAAATCATCAATGTCTATACATAGTGCTTAGATGTGAGGATGCTGAGGAAGATTCCAATGCTGCACGGAGGGGGAGACAGGCTGGAGGGAGAGTTGTGACAGCTGGCCGGCTTGGAGCTTCAGGTGAGTATAACTGTATTTTAGCACCTAGACAAAAATGAGGACCTAACCCTTCCAGTGCGGGGGTAGCCCCACTACAAGAGTTAAGAAAAAGGTTTTCCTGGAGTTCTTCTTTAAAATGTGACAATAGGAAAAAATGAGGCGAATCATGTGTAGCACAATTGAGCTCAATTTGCATAAAAAGGGAGTCCATCCGAGTTTCTCGTGTCCTCTCTTCATTTTTTAACAGGGAAATTAGATGGGAAACATGAGAACTGGGAACATGAGTACCAAAATCCTATTTTCTCTCCCGTTCATTGAAGGACACAGGGAACAGATCGGAGATCCTGTACTGTAGGGACGTCACAGAGCAGTACCAAAAAAGAGGGGTGGGCCAACAGAAACAACAAACCCAACTTAAAACAAAAATATCCCCTCAAACAGCCGCCTGCAACACTTTGCGCCCCAAACCAGCAACGGAGCGGGCCTGCATGCGATCGTCGGTCGTCCCGGGGAGACTCCAAGGATCCGGGACATCCAGCCTGTCGCCCGGACAACACTTGCTAGAAGATTCCACTGAAAAAGATCAGGAAGAAGCAGGTAAGAATACCCGAAAAAAATTCTTAGCTCCTTACTCCTGACGCTAGGCAAAAAACTGGAGACTTGTCAGCAGGTGGGGGGTTTTGGCCACCAGCAGGGGCCGCCCCTAGGATGTGATTGGTCTTTAGTTTTGTGCCTAGCGTCCTTCTCCTGCAGGTGGCGATATTACCCTACAGTACAGGATCTCCGATCTGTTCCCTGTGTCCTTCAATGAACGGGAGAGAAAGGGGAGGGGTGCGGGGAGGTAAGAGGAATCATAAGCAGCAGGTGATTAGCACTTAAGGGACTCTAGAGATCCAGGTGTCTATGGAAGGGCTGTGTGTGGCTCTCCATATAGAACTGGGATACAGACCAGACTTGATCTGTGTTAATTAGGTTGACTGGGGAGCTGCTATTCATTTAATTAGTTTAGCGCTGCTATAGGTCCACTTTAAGGCGGATGTCAGATGTGCAAGTCTACTGCTAGAGACAAACTGCCAGAATCGCTGCTTATCTGCCCATATGGAATTTCTCCTTTTGTAGCCAGGTGCAGCGAGATGTCACTCTGTCGTTAGCCCAAACACTGCTAAATCTCAATTGCCAGCAATAGGAACGACATCTTGCTGACTCAGCTACAGGGAGAGAGTTTCCATAGGGACAAACAGGTCGCATATTAGTGATCCTGCAACTGGCGATTTCGGCAATTTACCAGCGCCAGAATCGCTAGCGACAGAGTCTCCTGTCTGACATCCACCTAATCTGTCATATAAGGATATACCACTTCTAGCAAAATACAAGGATTACCTCTTTTTCCATCCACACTTCTATATCATATTGAGAATAAAACTCTTTGGGTCGTAGGTAGATATCTTCAGCCTTTGCATTCATTGCCTGTAGAGAAATTAATAACTATAATGAATTACCATTCTTTAAGTCATAATGGATGATAACAGAAATACAAAATCTGTATGCAGCTACACAACCAGGGCACAACTTCAAACATCTTGAAAGGGAATCAAAACCTCTCCTTGTTTACTGTATACAGTATTCAATTTACCAAGAATGGGTGGCACAGATAAAACGACTGCTTCAGATAACACAAAACATATAATGTTCCAAACACAACTGTTCAGCAAAATAAACTAGGGCTGTTACAGATTAAAATTTTCGTGTTCGATGAATCGAATTTTCTTTTAAAATAGATTAATTTCGATTATAACGCACATACAGATCCAACTACATTGGCCTATACACATACAGCACAGCAATTAAGTAATAAAATTAACTAGGATCACACTAATCCAGCACGTTATTAATCTCGCGTGCCCCACTCAATATGGCCGCCGCTTGAGTGGGGCAACTCGGAATAATAACGTGCTAGATTAGTGTGATCCTAGTTAATTTTATTACTTAATTGCTGTGCTGTATGTGTATAGGCCAATGCCTTCGCTGGCGCTCGTGCAGAACAAGTTTCTTGGGCAAACCTCTTAGTTGTTGTAACGAAACCGGAAGTCAGGCGGTCACAGAACTCGATAAGTGTCGACAGATCACCGGCCCAAGTGGCTCCGTCGGCTAACAAAGGAAGGGGGAGGAGTCTGGTGACGTCACGGACATAGACGTCACCGGACTCCTCCCCCCTTCCCTTCGTTAGCCGACGGAGCCACTTGGGGAAGGAGTCTGGTGACGTCCATGTCTGTGACGTCACCGGATCTCCGACGGGACTCCCGGAAGCCAGCAGAGAGGTGAGTGATTTTATTATTGAACAAAATAATTTTAATCCGGTCAAAAATTTTAACGATTAATCGGGTAATTAATCGTTAATTTCCGCAGCCCTAAAATAAACCAATAAGGAGGCAAGGGCAGGGAAAGATGGGGCCTGTGGGCCCACAACCTATGGTGACCATACACCTCTCTGCCAAGATTACCTCTTTTTACACCAAACATATCCCTAGTCAAAATCTGGCTTACAATACTGTGATTATGTGTAAATAGGCTTTAGAGAGATGACTAGGAGCATGAGTACCTCCTAGTGTTGTCCCTCTCTTTGGCAGTCTCTGCAAGAGATGAGAGGTTGATATCAAGATTTGGGAATGTACGCTACTTTATAGATATGTTAAAATACATTACTTTGTTAACAAATAAACAACTGCATGGCAGTTCTTGTTTTCCACACACTACTTCTGGCAAATCGATATGCAGCCAGATAAAAGGAAAAATTATGTTCTGTTGTACTGCATTACCACACACATGTTAATGTATCTACTCAGTGGAACAGGCTGCCTAGTGCACCAAAACAAGAGCACTGTAATTGAAGGCAAAGGGTTACCTTGTGTTGTGGTGTGCTGCAAAGCACATCCATTGGCAAGGTGCATTGGGTGCCATTCAGAATAAAAGACATCACACTGCACCAATGCGTGTAATGAGACGGTGTAAATGGGCCCTAATGGGACATATTTATTCATAAATCAGAGCTATTTCGATCAGGCCTGTCTCTTGTACAATGCAGCAGTCTGCTGTTACTCGGTATCTGTCAATCTCTTGTAACATGGCAACAGTAAAAGTGATTTCATGTATAAACCCTCAGGTTGGGTTGCTGGATCAAGCATGCGGAAAACACATCTATCCGACTGAACAGCAACTATCAGATACAGGCTGGGTGTGGGTCTACAGGTATAGTTCTATGCATGTAAAAGCATGTTTGATTCATAAGGCCCACTGAATTTTAGGCGTCAATCCTCCTTTCACAACACTTCAATGCAGATTATTTTGATGCACATGTTATAAAGCAAAAATCCATGCATGTGTTAAATAATGTCATGGTAATAACTTCAGTGGCAATTTTTATTACGATTCAATTTTTAAAGTTGAAAATGTATGCATATGTACATGCAGAGTTGTGTTCATTTGTTTCTTTGCTTCCATGCATTGTAATACTGCAATAACATCAGGACTGGCAGTTTGAGTGGCCCAAATAAATAAACGTTGTTAATGAAGAGTTTTCACATTATTTTCAGGTCATTAAGCTTAAAAGAAAAGTACATGTGGTACCCATAGCAGCTAATGAAATACATTTTTTTTAGTAGACAAAATGTACTGCTGGAATCTGATTGCAGACATCTCCACTTGTTTTTCTTAATTTATTTTTATGTGAGGATCACTGTGTATGGATGATGAACAGCAAAAAGTTTTCCAGCACACTCACCAGCCAACATGCAGAAAAACTTGTCTCACCGCCAAGGTTAAAAACAGAGGTTTAGATACACGTCTTCTGCAGAAAATGTGAAAGCCGCACTGCCGCGCCAAGGCACCTCTATATAGTGCGGTCCTAACTCTAAACTATGAGAGTCTCCATCTTGGAGCACATGTAACAAAAGATCACATTGGGTGCAGGTTTGTCAGGAGGAAGCCCAACCTCCTTAAAAAGGCACAGGGATGCACAAGGGACCCCGCACATCACAACGGCAGCTGAGACCCCCCATGCGTCACTGCACCAAATCAGTCAAGCAAAACAAATGGCAAACGCAGTCATCAATTCATTACCAGCTTTACACCTTGCTGGAAAGCTGGTAACGAATTGATGACTGCGTTTGCCATTTGTTTTGCTTGGATGATGAACAAGACGCATCTGCCTTGATGGTGCCATTGTACTATTACTTATAAGGCTACATCTTCTTGAAAAGAATGGTCAGTTCTGATGAAAGATCTAAATTGTTTTGTGGGGATAAAATAAATATGTAGGTTGCCCTGTTTTTAAATTATCACCCTTCTTTTTACTCTTTTGTTCACCTGATAGACAAACTGTATTTAATGGCTGCTGTAAAACAACATGAATAAGACAGCCCTGGATTGCATTAAGCCAAAAATCACACTGGCAATACAGGTGAGAGGTAAAGTATGAGTAAACAAAAAATAGACTGATAGCACCAAAATGTTTTTCCTCTCTCCCCATACAACTCAGGCAGCCATAATGGCTTTGCCAAAAAGTGAGGCCTTACTGTAACAGGGTGCCCCACATCTATTTAGAAATAAGGCTGCCGTCCCCAAATATATACACAATGTACTGTATATCTAGTCTAAAAACAAAACAAATGCATCTATTCTGCTATAAACCTTTTTGAATAATGCCAACATAATTATTACTGTCCGTACTGTATGGGCAGGTTTCGTTATCAGTTTTATGCTAGATTTGAACACTGTCTGTCCTAACAAAGGGTTAAAGAGCATTTTATATTAAGAAGGATCTCAGAGTGCTCCTAGTCTTGAGGACAGTAAGAGTCTGCGGTTACTGAAATTGAGAGAGAAGCTTGCAAAGTCCTGCTACATAGAGACATCTAAAACAAATATTTTAAACAAATATATTTTTAGATCCACTGTGTGAATTGGAACATATGAGCATATAATGGGGTTTTCTCAATTTTGACTGCAAAAGTGAAAATACACCTTAATATCACATAGGGGAAGCTACCGTAGGTAGAATGTTTAAGCAAGTAAAAGCACTTAAAATGGAAGCATCAGTTTTTAAAATAATTTTCAATATTTTTTTTTCAAGTTGTGCTATTGGAATCTGAAACATACAGGGGGGAATTTATAAAAACTGGAGCAGACAAAATCTGGAGCAGTTGCCAATGGCAACCAGTCTGTTTAGTTAAGATTTAAAAATGAAACAGAAAAGCTGATTGGTTTGTATACAGCTGCTCCAAATGTTGTCTGCTCCAGTTTAGATAAATTCCCTTCATAGTATAACAAATATAAAACAATTTTTTGATTTGTTGTTTTTTTCCCCAGCCTAATCTGTCATTGCTGCTGAGGAGGTAGTCTGCAGGTGGCATTGGTGAAAAAAGGGTTTAATTCCACTTGTGCAGCCAAATTAGGATAACATTTTATATTCCTGCAATGCACACAAGGTGATCCAACACTAAATAAAAATCAGTTAAAATAGTAATGTTGTATAGCCACAGGTGAAGGAAGGATGCTCACTCAGACTCTGTGGTGGATAAGCTTCATAGGAAACGCATGCCTATGATAGCACCTTAAATACACGTCTAGAGAAGATTATACTGCTTAGGAGGAGGGGCAAGGTGGATGTAGTTGGCACGATCGCACTTGCATTCCAACAATAGGATGTGCTCCACATACTGGATCCTCAATTCTATCCACAGAGCAGACCTCCAGCCCTACTCACAGCATGCATCCGCCCTGATGGAGATGCAGGCAGGGATCACTAATCTCTACCTCTGATTTTTGTCTTATGCAAGGCTTCCACTAGTAAGACTTTGAATCTTATTTGGTTTTATAATAAAAGGAGACTTGCTACAGTATGCCAGTGCGCTCCCTCCTTTATGTTTTGTAAACTGAAACAGAGTGTGGTAATACATAACTGTGCACATACAGTACATGACACAAATACATTAAATAAAGAAAAAGTAGACCAGTATCATGGCACAGTGACAGACACACATTTGTAGCTGCCCAACCGTTAAAGCAATACTGACCTTGCTAAGTTTTGGTCTGTCATAGGGTAAGTGCTTTTCTCTTGTCACCATGACAATTTTCCCAGTGTAACCTTCTTGACGCAGGGTTTCTGCACACACCAGGGCAGCAGGGCCTATAATAGCAGCAAAATAAGTGTAGTAAATAATATTTCAAGAAGCAAAATATAAGGATCTCATGTACACAGTGTCGAATATTCAACAGCCATATTCAAAGGAAACTTAGTAGAAACACAATCTTCGACACTTAAAAGACTTCCCAGGTGTCTCCATTAAAAGACTTCCCATCACGTTCTGTTCCATTGACAGTGGCTACCCGGAACGAGCGGCAGTGAATCTCCCAAGTGGGAAGATAGCCCTAAAAACCTGGATAGGAGGTTCTAACAATTCCATCCTCTTTTCAAAATAGAAATAAAATTGGCTTGAAGTCCATCTAAAAGATAAATTGAAGATTCAAATTCTTTATGCTGCATTATCAAATGTTTATAGAAGTAGAGTGTTGTTGTTTCAATAAATCAGGAGAATAAAAATGGTGGTTACACAAAATATTGATACTTTGGACATTTTCTCTTAGGGTTGTACTCACTTTTGTTGCCAGCGGTTTAGACATTAATGGCTGTTTTCTGAGTTATGTTGAGGGGGACAGCAACTGTACACTGATATACAAGTTGTACACTCACTACTTTACAAAGTGTAATTTCTTCTGTCGCATGAAATTATATAATAAAATGTTTACAAATATTTGAGGGGTGTATTCCTGTGAGATGCTGTGTGTGTGTAATATATATATTATTTTTTTCCAGCACTGCCTTAACCCTCTTGGGCATGGAGTTCACCAGAGCTTCACAGGTTGACATTAATGGCTGTGTGTGGAGTTATTTTGAGGGGACAGCAAATGTACACTGATATACAAGCTGTACACTCACTACTATGCAACCCACAAATTATGTAAATGTGTGCAAACACCAATGTTATCCCTCGATTACTCTGTCTTACAAAGAGCAGACACATGAAGTGAGATGTGCAGGATCTAAAAACCTACAAAAGTATTAGGTTGTGCATACTTGGAGCTTCTTTTTTCAAACTGTGAATTGCAGGTGTACTACAGACCCCATTACAAAAGCCAAGAGCACACCCCCCCCCCTTCCCGCCACCTCCGACGCAAAGGAAGCTGGCAGATGGCAGAGGGAGTAAATGTTAGAACAAATGACATTTTGTATAATACCGGAATCTTGTTCAAAAGCAACAAAAATAGAAATTAAGAAAGCTGCTGTCTGAGAATGGCTTTGTTCCAGCTTTGGGCTTCATTCCAGCAATCGGCCAATGTTTTTGATACTTTGTTTTAGCTCTCAGACAGAGCATCCAACAACAGATTGAGGTAAATAGCTTTTAACATGTGTATTACTTGATTATGCGTTTTGCCCTGATGTCTCCATTAATGAAAATAATTTAAGGAACTAACTTATCAGGTCACCATAAATGGCATAAAAAATAATCCAAGAAAATATTATGTTTACCTGATCCAATGACTGCTACAGTACTTCTGTCACTGGCACTGTGCCGGGTCATTTCCTTTACTCTTTTAACATTCTCTAATGCCTGGATTTAAAGGAAAAGAGAAGGCTTCAGCTCATTACCCAATTATTATTATTCAGGATTTATATAGCGTCAATAGTTTGCGAATCACTTTACAATATAAAGGGAGACAATATAGTTACAATACAAATCAAGACAAGATAGTTAGGAGGGTCTTTCTTGTGAGAGACAAGTTCATGGAGAAAGTAACATTTCAGTTGTTAGGTAGGGATAGGCTTATGGTTTCTCTCAAGGAATGTGTGAGGGATCGCCAAAGTACAACATAGCTGGACAGGCTAGGGTAGGGAATTCCAGAGGATGGGAGAGGCTCTGAAGAAGTCGTGGAGGCCAGCATGCAAGGAGTTGACAAGAAAGCTAGAGAGCAGCAGCTCGGGATGGGGAGGGGGGAGTAAAAAGGATAGTTAGAGAGATATTTTGACACAAAGTTGGAGATGTAGCTGTGGGTAGAGTTGTAGATAGCTTTGTATGTTGATGTTAGTATTTTGAAATTGTATTTGTTGTGCAAGTGGAACCCAGTGGAGTGATTGGCAGAGAGGGGTTGCAGACATTGAATGGTTGGTAAGGTAGATAAGACGGTCAGCAGCATTCATAACAGACTGAAGGGGGGATAGCCAGTGTAGAGGCAAGACAATGAGGAGAGACTTGCAATAGTCGCGAAAGCACGACTAAATATTTCCTAACTTGCCTTTTTACTTGTAACAATATACACACTGCCATTCTCCACTGTAACCTGTGGAAGAAAGGAAAAGTGAAATTTACAAATGGGGAAGAAACCTCACAAAATAAACACAAAACAGAATAGGAATCATCATTTATATGGGCAGACTAACTTTCAACATAATTTTATACAAAAGAAAAAAAATGGCACTTCAGGAACATTATTTTTTAATAGTGATGATAATTTACACACTACTTTATTGTGGCCTAATGTTTACAAATGTGCCTCTAGTTAATGTTAGCTTACATCAATAACCTTTTCATGTATTTTTGTTTTTGGAAGTACACAAAAAAAAAAAAAAAAAAAAAAAAACAAAAAAATTGGGGGTTTTATTATTTTTTTTTTT
>NW_017306316.1:44636-46582 GCF_000935625.1 Nanorana parkeri
ATGTGTTTTGTTTTTAGAAAAAAAAAAAAAAAAAAAAAAAAAAAAAAAATCACATGAAATTGGAGGTTTAGTTACATTCCTTTTGTTATGAAGCCCCAGGAAAACAACTTACTTCTAAAAGGTGTGTCCCATATCCTGGTGGCTGATGCCTATTGTAGAAGTCCACCCATGAGAGCTGCCAGATACCCCATACAGCGCTGATCTTAACAACAGCCGTTGCCAGTGTGAAAGAGTCTCCAAAAGTTGCGTCGCTTACCCGTACCTTCCTCCTCTATTTAGAACAGTTGTACCATTACCTCCCTTAAATGCAATGTGCTTGCAGAAAGGGTGGATGAATGACAGGATCCACCTCCTCCAAAAAAAGGTGGCGCTGCATTGTGACAAACAGTACAACTTCTATGAATGGAGGAGAGAGGACACGGGCGAACAGCGCATATTTTGCAGACTCTTTTAGACTGGCAGCGGCTGCTGTTAACTCCACAGCACCAGAAGATAAAGCACTGCAGGGGGTATCCAGCGGTGGATTTCTACAATAAGCAGCAGCCACCAGGACATGCGACACACCTCATTCCAGGTATGTTAAGTTCCTGGGGCTGTAGAACATACAAAAAAAAATTGTAAAAAAATTAATAACTAAAAAAACTTTAGTGTTAAGGTATGTGCCTTTCCTGATTAAAAAGCACTGCATGTTCCCCATCAACAAATGATAAAAGAAATGCACAAAATTAGAATGCGGAATCTTAGAATGGCTTTCATAGAATGGCTTTATTCTGCCACAGCTGAGAAAAGTTTACATTCTTTCAGACCTCTGAAACACTGTGCAAGTGCTGAGTATCTGGTGCTGCCTGCAACAAGCAACTGTAAACTCGGGTCTGTGGCCACCTTTGGGATGACCACAGTGAAATTTTCACCTGTAATGCATCAGATCCAAAAAACTATTTTAACATACAAATTTCATTTAACACACAATTTTAACACTTAAGTGAACATGAACATCTAGAAAAATTAACACGGTGATTACCAGCTTCAGAATTCTATTATGCTGAAACAGTTTATAAAAGTTAATATTACATTTAACATAGGTTGACCAGGACTAGAAACTGAGGCCAAGCCGCCTGCACATATGTGGCTGTTATTACCGTAAAGCAGGGCAGACTGTCCAATCCAGGGTATTCTTCTATGTCTCCTGTTTTCACATTAAAACACGCACCATGCCAAGGACATCGCACTCTGTCTCCTGCCAGAAATCCTGCAAATTAACAATTATACATGATTTCAATTTATTTACCAGCTTCCCTGATTTTGTATTATAATACTGTTAATAAGCATCCATGCAAGGAAAAAGGACTACTGGATAAATTACATTTTTGTATAGCAAATATCCAGAAGTCCTTTCTTCTTCTAGAGAGGGATCCAGGGATCATTGCCTAAAGCCAATCTACTATTATAACCGGCACTCCGTTATAAACTGCAAAAATTATCTTGCACGTGAAAACAAAAAACACAGTAATAGAAGTAGTAATATCACCATCAATCCTGGACATGGGGCAAGATCCAAGATCACCCCTAGAGATCACCTAACCAGTTTGTCAATGGGACTTTTTTTAGGATCGACTACGGAACTTATTGAGAAAGTACTGGTCTTTATGCAGTGCTGGAAGCAAAGAGCCATAGAACTGACTACAAAGTGCTAACACAAAATTTAGGACCATTCCAGAAGCCGGACCCCGAACCGCTGCTAAATAAATATTGTACTTGTGCATAGACATCACATTACTAGAAAACAGTTTGTGAATTATGAATAATTTGTGTTCAGTGCGGTTTTTCACACCACCACATCAAGAGCAGGATTAGAAAAGTATGCTACTGCAGGGGTTAGAGTTATATTAAAGTCAAAATGTTTTTAAGCTATTATAAATGCTGATGAAATCACTTATATTGGATGC
>NW_017306316.1:46720-58062 GCF_000935625.1 Nanorana parkeri
CCCCCCCCTTTCTTCTTGCTGCCCTTTCCTCCTTTCTCCTTCCCCCTCTTCCCCTCCCCAAGCTAGTAGATGGGCAGCTGCTGGAGTCTGCTCTGTTCCCTGCCATCTTGTACTCAACAGGAAGTTCAGGGAAGCTTTGCTGAGAAAGTTAAAGCAGCTATTTGGAAACATGATGACTAAGTGCTTGTTCAAAAATTTTAAAAATACTTTGCTGGGCAATGTATATTTGATCTGGATTCATTATTAAAAAAGAAAGATTAAGAGTATAGTACTACTTTAGGTTACGGTTAGGATCCAGAGTCATCCGCTGGTGTGAATGCAGCCTTAAAAAGAGAACTTTAGGGTCACAGGAGGACATTTACTATGTCCTCCTGTGACCCGAAACTCAGAATATAGCGAGCTATTGCCTGCTATATGCTGACAGCAGAGCCGTGCTGCAGCCAGGAAAGATCCCAACAATATTGTTGGGATCCACCCTGCCACTTGATTGACAGCTGGCTTAGTCTCTCTAGAGGCTAAGGCTTTGCCTGCCCCATGCGGGGAGTGGTGAATGTCAGTCACCAATCTCTGCAGGGAGAAGATCGGTAACTCAGTGATCATCGTTATGTGATCGCTCAGTTCTTGATTTATAGACCCGACATGTGGCAGCTTCAGTGTCGCACATCGGCTCTAATTATGAGGATGAGTATTTCACCCTCTCCATAATTCTTCACCCATAATTCTCCTTTAACCAACAGGGTATGGCAGCATTGCCAACCCACATTGTAAAATAGTACCCCTTTCTTACCACAAATAATAAACAAGAAATACTGTCTAATTTTAGACACCAGATATACACATTAATGAAGTCATGAAAACATTCTTCAACGTAAGAAAATATAGTATCGTGTGTAAAAAAAAAAAAACTAACTGGGTAACTGGGACTGTTTTGTCACGGGTTTGGGCAATGAGTTCATAGTGAACATCATTTACATAACATTAACAGATTATATTTTGCAATATGAGACTAAAGAACACAAAAACACTAGCAACCCACTGCAGGCTTTAGGAGGTGTATCATACAGAACAGATATGTCTGGTAATTTGTTACCCAATTTCTGTTTGAGTGTCCCTATTAAAGAATGAGTATGCAAAAAATATATCACCATTGCACTGGAAGAGTACCAACACTCCCAGTATCTCCGGCTAGTTAGGGTTAAGGAATCAAAACATTCCCTTGTATAAATTGACATATTTAGCCAGGGGGGTGCAGAAATTTGATAAGACATGGTCAGTGGGATAAGGTTATGGCATAGAACAACCTCCATAAATATCTCCTAACCCACTAACCTTTCGTAAGAACAAACTGTTACACATAGGATGTTGTACTAATGTACATATTAGTGATGTCCATCAATAACACAAGGCACAAGACACAACAAACACTGTAATAATCTTTTCTTTTGCATCTGCCAGATTATACTGTAGATATAAAATCTCTATAAAGAGCTGTCATTTTTCTTTTTGTTCTTCTTTGGTGCCTGTTGTGCACTGTGTACAGGCCAATGTCTTCTAACATGCATGATTTGCTTGGCCTATGACAAGTGACATTGTATGTGTATTGTACCATCGATCTAAAACATAACAAAAATGACCCCCACTCAAAAAAAGTGTATTTTTCAACACACCTTAGCTATTTTAATATAGCCAACAAAACAAGCAAGTCTGAAAATATAACATTTCTTGCTATTTAAATCTACTAAGATCCTCAACTACTCTCAATTCTTCCAGCGTCCAGCTTGGTGGCTGATAAAACATCTGCAGAGCATCTTCAGACACAAGTAATTATATCAAACAAGGCATCCCTAACATCCTTTCATTAGTGTGCACAGACCCCAATTTCCTGCAGAGTTAAGCAGGTCAGTGTTTAAATGTTTAGCTGCAATCTAAAGTACTTTAAATTAGGCAAGAAGAAATTATAGAATTGGTGTTTTTATTTTTATTTTTTATTAAAGGATTTGCCCACCCAAAGACACTCTTGCCTTGGAGCACTCCCTTGCCGTGGGCCACCCTACCCTTCCCCACTGCAAGGATTAAATTATCTTCTAGGGGAAGGATGAATAAGCTGTAATGCTTACCTTATTTAAATCACTCCAGCAGTCTTCCTCCACACTGTGCAACTGATCCCCCTAGGGCTAGTTCACACCAGCCACAGTGCATTCCGGCTCGAATCTTGCCAGAACGCACTGGACCGCATTGCCTGCGTCCTGGTCCGGTCAGAAAAAAAAAATAGTGCTTCAGCATTTTTTCTGACCGGGCCACAGGCATTGATGTGCCACTTGTTCCTGTGCGGCCGATCGCATTGCGGCCGGAGGGCGTGGCTGCGGTGTAATTCACTTCAATGCACCGACACGCCCGCGCCCACCCCACAACAAAGTGAGCCGGCCGTAATTCGGTCCAGTGCGTTGCGGCCAGAACGCACTGTGGCTGGTGTGAAATAACCCTTAAAAACTTATATTTCCATTTTCGCAGCCAAATGTATTTCCATGTTCGCAGCCTCTGATGTAATACACAATGCAGGACCCATAGCTCTGCATTGAACATGAGGATGGCAAGGGCCTGCCAAAAAACCGAAGTGTCTGATAGAAGAGGGGAGCACATGAAGCCTGCTGGAGCAAGGAATAACGCCAAGCATTACAGCTCATTCCTCTACACCAAACCAACGCTTTAATTTTTTGGTGTAACTGTATTTTATTTTGAAGGCATGTTTAAATACAATTAAAATTATTAAATCAAAACAATCTAAAATATAAACAATCAACGTCCCCCCCTCAGCGGGCCACGGTAAAATTACCGGTCCGCGGCGATAAAAAGGTTGGGGAGCACTGTTCTAGAGCATGGCAGTTGTAAATCAAGACTAACATCTACATCCCCCTGCAAGCTGATTATTGCAATATTAATCTTACAAGTGACACATTATCAACATATGAATGCATGCATCCAATTATAGTCATGCATTTCATTTCAATATTTTAGGTAACCCTTGAGCCTGCCCTGAAGCCTATGCAGTCTTCTGTTAAGACATTTGTAGTAGACAAACTCTGCAGTTCAGACCACAAGCTTTGCAAATAATTCAGCTACACTTGTCATTGTGTTTGTATGGCATTTATGCATGCTGTAGTTGTTGTATGTTGAGTATGTGATAGTTAAATAAATACACTAAACCAATGACAAGCAGAGCTGTATTTTATCCTTGTGAAACAAATACAACCACATTGTATAGGGATTTGTTATATTCTTCTAACAGGCCAAGTAAAAGCAAACACACTAGCTAACATTTTGAAAAATTTTTACGCTATGTACAAGTAGATGTAAAAGTTTTTACAAAGCTGTATAGTCAGTAGAATGTAGCCTCCCATTAGGCTCTGTTCATATTCTTGCAATGCAGGAATGCATGCAATTCCACACATGATCCCGCATTGCATGTTACAATGTTAGGTGCAATGCGGTGCCATTATTCTTAATGGCACCCCAAGGCACCTAGCCATGGTATGCTCATTGTATCACACCACATGGAATAATAACCTATTACCGTGCAACGTGGTGCGGTGCAATCAAAAAAATAAAAGTTGCTTGCACTTCTTTGAGTATGACTTCGCTGCAGTAAGAATGGGCTGCCCTAACACAGTGCTGCCCTATCGTAGTGCACCACATTGCACTATGCAGCGCCTCTGTGATGTAGCATTGCAGAGATGTGAATAAGGGCTTAGATATGATACATAGATGTTATATGTTTGTTGTGGATTTTTTTTTACTGCTTCTGTTGACTGAAATGGTGCTAAAATTATAGCAGACAATAGCGGCTGGATTTTCACCACTGCAGCCTGTAGGCACACAATGTTTATTGCCCAAAGTAAAATCCAGCTGTCAGGATCACATCTTTTAAATAGAAAGTTTTCTTGTTTTACTACTCCAAACCTGGCTTTAAATATTGTAATAATGTGTAAACATGATGTTATCCTATTGATAATGGGGGAAGAAATGTTTGCATAAGAATTCTAGGTAAAAGCTGCTTCTTTGACTCTGCTGTCTATAGACACCTACCTACAGTGCCGAACTGTAAATCCCGCCCTGCAGACGATTTTACTGCATTTGTTGTAGTAGAAAAAGGAAGAATAATGCACTGCAATGCTGTCAGAAGAAATGAGCCCTCGACCCACTAGTGAGGATGGGGTTTATTATGATTGTGGGAGGGGCTTACCATCATGGCATGTAGGTATCAGACTGAGTTCATATTGAACAAATAGCACAGTCTCACACTGGAATTTACAGTAAGCACAGTCATTTTACGGAGGAGTGCATTACACACCTATAACTATTTGAAAAACTGTTCTACCATCCAACATGGAAAATGGCCAAAGAAACAAAAATATTTAATAAGTCAAGTCAAAGAATGATAAGGTACAGTATCCCACAGTGATCGATTTCATTTGATCTTCTCTCAGATTACAACAACAAATAAAGAATGACATTTGGTTGGCTGGCTCTGAATAACCACTGTTGTGGGACGAGTCTACTGCTCATTCTCTCCAAGACTTACCTTTACTTAAAGGTGCTCCATAGTGAGAACACTTGTTGCCCACAGCACTGAATGTTCCATTATTCTTTACTAATAGAATACTGCTTCCTTGTACCTCAATTTCCCGCATCCTGCATGCAAAGAAAGAAGTTAGTAGACAATAAAATGCTCTCTATTTTAAAAGCACAAAGCTCTTTGTAACACTAGTGTAATACACCCCGAAATACATGTTTGTTTAACTGAACAAACATCAGTTAAAAAGCAATAACCTAGTCTCCCAGCATCACATGGTTTTCACCCAGGAGACTGCAAACTTCTGCATGGGCCATCACATTCAGTCCTTCCCCTCCTTCAGGATGACCGACATTAGTACCCCCATTCCATATACCGCCGTAGGCAAAGAGTGACCAGGGACATTAATCACCCATCTCACTTTACCTACAGTAGTACAACAAGGACTGATGGAAGTTGAAGTCAAAGAGTGGGTGATGGCATTAGCAGAAGTGTGGTTTCTCTCCTCCCACAGCCTTTGCCTAGCTGCTTAGGAAAAAAAGGGATAGCAGTCAAATGAACACAAAAACATTTGTCTCAAAACTGTAATATAAAAGGTTTTGCTTTTATTAACAAACAGCATTGATGTATGCGAGTCCTGTTTTGTTTTTTGCTGGTTAACTTTGTACCCACTCTAATCTTTAACTGGGCAATAAATGAACAGCAGCAAGCCACTGAGATCATGGCTGCATTCTACCCTCCTGTACGTATGATCCCTGTGGACAATAGAGCCCTGACTGGCTCAAAGTGCTGGCCCTCCCTCTCCCAGTTTGAGTGCTGGTAAGAAAAAGTGTGATGAGAGGCTGTTCTATGTGAATGTAAATCCAATTACTTATTTCACAGACAAGATTAAACAGCTGCCTGAAGCTTAGAAATGCAGTTTAAATGGCAAAGCAATAACCGTAATTAAAGCATGAAGACATTCACCCTAGGTCTTCTCCCTTCCCTGAACATGTTGCTGCTGGTCTTGGTGGAGACTCCACTGAAGTCAATGTTGTTTTTACAGACAGAGTTAATATGCGAGGCATAGGTAGGACATCTCCAGAAAAATGTCACATCACTAATATTACCAGCCCAGCTTACATTTATTCTGGGCTCAGATCTTCATTCCAGTAGAGAGTATATAACCCTAAGAACCAGTGGTACACATGCAGATATGGCAGCATGAAGGACAGGTCTGTATTCTTTTACACTAACAACATTTTCAAAAGGAGCCGTTACTATACAGAGTATGTACAATGCACTGAAAAGCAATGACACATGTAAAAAGAGCTGAGAGGCGAAGTCATTGGACCCATTTATGAGGACATCACTAATTAGCCACATTTTGTAAATATGTGCTTTATTGTTCTCACTTTTCCTTAAATAAATCTGTAAGCATAGAAATGCTGAGCTGTCTTTAGTTTTAGAATAAAGTTAACAAAAAAGACAATATAAAACAACATCAACATGCAAAGGGTCCTATTTAGGGTTGCACCGAAATAACATTTTTAGACTGAAACTGAAAATATAAAATTGTCAGGCCAAAACCGAAAATAACTTTTTTCCAACCTTTTACGTATTTTTAAAATTATCTTTATTATTATTTTTTTAATTTACTGTTAGGAATATATATATATATTATATAAATACAAAGAAACAATCTGCTTGGTGTAAATAATGTTATCATTAGATCTTAATGTTTTTAAAAAAATCTTGTTTCTGTGCACAATTTGTACTTACATATGTACATGATGGAGCCATATTTGCCTATTACATACAGTATGCAATTTCTGCTTCCTGCATGTCAGAGCTACACATACAACAAGTGGCTAATATCCTATCTCAACAGAAGTCAAAGTGACTATCTGAGAGAAGTATAGGGAATGTCATTGAAGGCCTCTTTCTGAAAATGCAGGATGTCTGACTGTGCCTAAAAATGTGTATTTTCAGCAATAGTCCCAGAATAGCTGTAAATAAATGTCAGAACTATTTATCTCTAATGTTGTCTGTGTTGCTCACAAAGAACAAGTACAAAGTAAAAGCTCCAGACTCACAGCCAGGGAACTAGCATTTTCAAAAGAACAAGCCAGCAATGGCAGTTCCCATTAAATGTTCATTACATATTCCCTTTGGTCAGGTAGGCAGAATCATTGTAATAACTAACCTTCCCTGCCTCTTGTAGCGAGTCTACAAATCTCATTAAATACGGTAACAAAAATATGAATGTGGAAGCATGTAAATGTGCTTACAGCAGAAATTGCTGCAGGGTATGCGGGAAAAAAAAAATACTATTAATGATAAAGTGCTGCGTGTTCAAATGTACCTGTTGTGTAGTTGCATATTTTAATCAGATAGCAAAATATCAGTGCTGTCAGTGTGTGAACACCAATCAATAATCTCTAGGGATGCACAGATACCGTTTTTTCAGTGGAGTGCGAGTACCGATATTTATTTCCGGTAATCGCCGATACCAAATAACAATATCAGCATCCCAAGGTAACTGGCTTCCTGAAAAATCAGGAAGCCGGTCATGACCCGCTGCGCGGCTTTATGATTGGTCGCGGCACTGCCGGTCAGAGGAATTCTCCCTCTGACCGGAAGTTCCGGTATCGGGCAAGTATGGGAGCATTTGGGCGAGTACTTGTACTTAGTATCGCCACCGATACCAGTATTGGTGCAGTCCTAATAATCTCTACATCAAATTGTGAACATTTGAGTTTAACGTGACACTCAACTCAGGAGTTAAATCTTAAAAATGTACCTTAATTATTAAAGAAAAAAAACAATTTAGATTATTTACGTATGACTCCGCGTAGATCCTGAATTTGTGCCGACCATGTCCTTCCTTCTGGAGGGTGGCTACTTTTGTTCCCCATGGTCCCTGCTCACTCCTGTGATGGACTACAATCTCAATACAAATTATTAAACTAAACATGAGATTGTAGTCCATCATGGGAGTGAGCTTGGTTCCCCATGGACACACACAGGGACCATGGGGAACAAAAGTAGGCACCCTCCAGAAGGAAGGACAGTGTCAGCACCAATTCAGAGATGATTTGAGGATCTACAGCCGAGTGATACACAAATAAGATACATTTCTGTTAACACTTAGGCTGCTTGAATGCATTTATAGATTTAACTGCTGAGTTTAGTGTCACTAAGTTTTGCTCTTGCTACCAGATATTGAGACAACAGACCCTGTTCTTTCAGCCTGCTTATATGGCAGATACAGGTGGCTCCTACACACAGTCTCATATTGAATACAGGCAGAGAACCCAATTCAAAAGAAGAGCTTTTGGGTAATGCAACTGACTGGCCCACCAACTGAATGTGTTAAGCAGCTTTTGTCTGGCATATGAACAGTACTGTTTTGGCTCATTGGGCCTCATCAGCAAGGGGCTGGTATACAAGTGATGCAGTGTTCTCGCCTTATCTACAATACAGCTCAGAGCTTACTCTCCATCTTTCATCTCCGATTCCTTGCACAGCTCCTGGGTGATCCGCTCATTTCCACTCATGGCGATCCTCTTAGTTGCTGCAAAACAAACATACAGAAAAGTGTTAAGCATGCTCTTTTGATGGATGCTAACATTGCAAGCAGTTACAGGCAGTTTCTCCTCAGCCCCTGCGTTGCCCAAAATACACCACACTCTTCCACAAGAAGAACTAAAGGCAATCAATGTGAACCTGACATGGACACAAACATTTGGTGCCTACACATAATTTTGATTTGGAGAAGGAACATCATTTTAATTTGGAGAAGGAAATAATCTGCTGCATGCAGAGATCCTCAACATACACTGTATTGGATTTTATTCTAAAAGTAATATTAAGAACTCAAACTTTTTTTTTTTAACTAATGAATAGAGATAATACAAACATACATTCCCAGCAAAAAAAAAAATGTTGTTTACATTTTTGCCCATACGCGTATATTAATTATGTTTCCAGAGAGCTGGCTCCAACTCCCTCAGCTTCTCTGAACTTCCTGTCCAGTACAAGATCACAAGCCAAAGTGCAGACTCCAGCAGCTGTCCTACTAGCTTGGGAAAGGGAGGAGGAAATAAAAAGGAGGAGAATGGAGTCGGGGAGTGAATTGCCATGGCTGTGTGTTTATGAAGCTACCAAGCTAGCTAGCAACTAGCACACACAAGAGTGGCTCCATTAGGACCCTGCCAGGGAAAGGAGCCACCCCAAAACAGAATATAAGGGACGCTCCTCAGGGGACCAGCTGATCCTGCCGGAAACTAAAACTTTTAATCATCAAGGGGCAGCATCCATTGTAAGTGATTTATTCAGCATTTTAAACAGCTTGAAACCATTTTGACTTTAATATAATTTTAACTTGAGCTATGAGAAGGAGCCCTACAACAAACCCCACCATCACACGATGCAATGTGGACATCTTACAATGTTGAGTGCTGAGAGGATGTGCAAGACCTCTGTCACCTCCTACACCCAATACATTTTGTGTAACGGCCTTCCCTGTGAGCTATTGTTGGGTATAGGAGGCAATGTGATTAAACAATAACATCAAAACGCATTACAGCATCACACGCTTACACTGTTGGAGGTGCACTGGATGCGCAACATGTGTGCGAAACAGACGGTCCGATCGCGAGCTTCTCCGAACCCTGAAGGAAACTCCCATCGCCAACCCATCAGCTTTGGCCTAGGAATTCTCGCCTGTAGCTGCTGTAATGCTATTGACCCTATATGACTATATTAGGTCAATGGCATTTACCCAACATGGCAACACGGTAATTGACATCAGCACAAGCATCCATGAGCTTCTGTGTTCAGAGGAGCTCAGGTTTGGACTGGGTTCGGGTCTGAACCTGAGCTCATCCCTAATGCTCACATTCCTTATGCAGTTCTGTCAATTGGAGCAATGTGCAGGGTTAGTGCCAAACAGCTGGGGATCCAGCCCGCTGCTTGTGTGCAAGATCAGTGATATGACTCTCCAAAGTACTGCTAGCACAGAATATGTTCACTTTCACTACAGCAATTAGTATGAAAAAGCAGATTTGCCACTGTATATACAGCCTGATAGAATTACAGTAATAAATACAGGAGGTTTTAAAGGAGAACTATGGGGTCAGGGCTTTTCCCCATAGTTCTCCTTAGGGTAACGGGAGGACACAAACTAGCGTCCTCCCTACAGCTCACGATATACTGAGACGCCGGAGCGGATCCCGACATCGATGTCGAGATCCGCCCAGCTGCGTGAGTGACAGCTGGCTCTGCCTATCTAGAGGCAGAGCCAGCTGTACCCGCCCCCTCCCACATCCGTTCCACCAGTCAGTGCTGGAGGATTGGAGAGGGGAGGGGGGAATCCAGCCCCTCCCGTCACGGCAGAGAGCCGTGACAGGATCGAGAGGTGAGCGAACGCCGGTATGTGTTCGCTCACCTCCCGATCTACTGAGCAGACCTGTGACAGTCTCATTGTCACAGGTCGGCTAGAACTATGAGGTGAGTGAAAAGCACTCACCTCATAGTTCTCCTTTAATGTGACTTTAAAAAGGAACCTGTCTGGGAACATGGGAGCTGCTGACTTATTTTTCAATGAGCAAGTTAAAGGGCCATCATCTGTTCCTTCACTGAATGAACAGTCACTGAGCTGAAACAACACTGCCAGTTTAGTATCAGAAAACCTGAATTCACTTTCCTCTTCCACATCAGTGGCTCACCAGGCAAAAGAGTGAGAGAAAAAAAAAAAAGATGGAAGCCCAATGGCTTGTGCCTTCAAGATCCGGCTTACACTATTAAGAACCAGCTTGCAATTGTAGTTTCCATATTTCCAACCAAACAGGGTCTTTCAGAGCCCAACATTGTAATGAGAACAATACACATTCTAATAATAGAGTAGGACAGCAATGGCCCTTTCAGCTTTTCCTCCCAGTGACAATAGAAACAATGGCGTGTATGCTATATGTCTAAATTCCATAGGCACAGACAAGCTTGCATGTAGGATTAAGTTTCCTCTTTACCCTCCTGGCCTTTCACACCAGTGACACAGCACAAAATGAGAACATGAACTGGTTGTCCTTTCCACACCTATATAATCAAACAAACAATGTAATCATTCAAATAAAAAGGAAGAGCTTTTTTTAAAGAAATGTATATTGTAATCAAACAAAATCTTATTAAAATTCCCTTAACTGAGATTTCACAACAAGAAACATCCTTTCACAATTATCCCTGTATCAAAAACACTTAATTGATAAATCAGAACACCAACACACAATTAATAAAACACCATTAAAACCCTCCCAGTAGCAATCTTCCAACCCTATTATATATAAGTTTCCACGGAAGGTTGTTACTAGGGGTAATTTAATTGCCTTCCCTGGTTATAGACAGACAGTTCAAAAAAGCTGGTATCCCGAGCACTGGCCCTGAGAATTCTGTTTTAGGGTGGTCCTTTCCCTTGCAGGATCCTATGGAGCCACCATTGTGTGTGCTAGTAGGTTGTGTGTGTCTCCACAAACACACAAGCAAAACAAATGGCAAAGGCACTCATCAACTCATAAACAGCTTTAAAGCAAGGGCCACATGGAAGGGCTTTAAACTACAGGTGTACCGAAATGGAAATTTTAAAACCGAAACAAAACCGAAATTTAAAAAAAATGTCAGACCGAAAATGTTTTTTATTTTTAAATTTTTTTTTATATTTTATATAAACTTTTACATTTTTTTATATTTATTTTTATTCATTCATTTTTTATTAAATATTTTTATCTTTTACTTT
>NW_017306316.1:58513-65120 GCF_000935625.1 Nanorana parkeri
CTACCACCATTTTATTCTATAGGGTCTTGGCATTCAGAAAATATATAATGTTGGGGGGTTTTACGTCATTTTCAGGCCTAAAATGTGGAATATAACATGGGTGCAAAAATTGAAAAAAGGGCCTCAGTCATGAAGGGGTTAAAATAGAAAAAAAGATTGAGAACACAAAGTCCTCAATCTCTTTTTCTGTGTCCCCTGTTATTAATGAACAGGAATCCTCTATGAGTCTTCCTGTTCATTGATAACATGAGTACATGGTTTGTTTACTATAACTACAATTATGAATGAATGGGGGTGATGTAGATCACTCCCATTCATTCATAATTGAGGATATAGTTAACATACCATATCCTCAATTATGTACACACACTCAGTGATCACTGATCACTGAGTGTGTGTACATTGCTTTTCTCTCTGACACGCTGCCACAGGAGGCTGATCAAGCGGTGCGGGAGGAGAGCTCAGCCTCCTGTGACAGCGCTGTCTCCACCCCCACACCGCTCTGCGGTAGGCGGCATAGCGGTGTGGGAGGAGACGCCGGCCGTTCACAGCGCTCTCCACCGCAGCGCTCGGCTGTCACTTTCTCTGCTCCCCGCTGGGACATAGAGCAGCGCCCAGCTGGTAGAAAAGAACTCACGGATGTGCCGATGTATCGGCAGGAAAATGGCACTTTCGGCATTATGCCAAAAGTGCCATTTTCGGCCGATATATCGGTGCATCCCTACTTTAAACAGTACAACAGCAAAACGTTTCCCAGCACAGTCACCAGCCAGCATGTAAAAACACACTCACCAGCCAGCATGTACATGCAAAACCTGTCTAGCCGCTATAGTTAAAAACAGAAGAAGTTTTAGATACACGTCTTCTGCAGAAAAAGTTGTGAACGCCGCACAGCCTCGTCAAGGCCCCTCTGTGTAGTGCGGTCCTAACTTTAACCTATAGGCGTCTCCATCTTGGAGCACACGTAGTAAAATATAAAATTGGGTGCAGGTTCACCAGGAGGCAGCCCAGCCTCCTTAAAGGAGCATAATCCTCCTGTCCCATCGCACTCCTGACCAGACAAAAACCCAAATCCAACTGGGTGGGTGCGGTAGTGACAACGGATGCCTCCAACAGTTTGCCTGAGGACTGGACCGCATGGTCTTGAAACGTCGCTAAGGAGATGTGTGTTATCTCACAATAAAGTCAATAAACAGCACTGACTTTAATATCATGGAGTGCGAGTGACTACTTTCATCTATCCTTAAAAAGGAGCAGGGACACACAAAGGACCCCGCACATCACAACGGCAGCTGAGACCCCCAATGTGTCACTGCCCCAAATCAGCCAAGCAAAACAAATGGCAAACGTACTTTACAGCAAGGTGCACATGGAAGGACCTTATACAGTACAACAGCAAAACGTTTCCCAGCACACTCACCAGCCAGCATGCAAAAAAACCTGTCTAAACGCTAAGGTTAAAATCAGAGGGTTTAGATACATGTCTTCTGTTTTTAACCTTAGCAGTTACACAAGTTTTTTTTTGCATGCGCAGCATAGAAGAGCAAAACCCTCTGGTCAAGATTCTGTAGTATACCTACATCTAAAAAGGAAAAAGGTCACTCCTTTGAAGACAGTCAAGTACGCATCCTAGACAGGGAGGACGACTGGTTTAAAAGAGGTGTGAAAGAGGCCATTTATGTCAAAATGGAGACGCCGAGCTTGATTAGAGGTGAGGGGGGTTCGACATCTATTGTCTGCCACAATGCTGTTTTAACACCTCTCTGTGGGCAGGTTAATAACACCTCCTAGACTCCAATTATACAAATGCAATCAACACTTGGTTGTGACTAACAGATTATGTATATTGAGAAACATTCACCATATTTATTGCCAGATAATTTTTTGTACAAGTCATTGAGTTGAGAAAGTTGGTCGGATATCCAGTGAAACGTCTTCAAGAACAATACAGCCAGTCCAGTTGCCTTGACTTATTTATTTACAGATATAACAGTGCATATAGCGCAGGGCTCATGTGTGCACAATACCCAGAGAACAGGGCTAAAGAGTGCATAAGCCAGGAGGGCAGGGATATGTAATGCACAGTGTGAAAGGGTCAGGGCAGACTGCATTTGGGTGCCCACACACCTTACGATAATCGTACAATAATCGCGGGAAATCCCGCAATCGTACGATTATCGCAAGGTGTGCGGAAGCCGTGCGACCTCTACTACTGTACGGTCGCACGACTTAACTTACGAACATGTTCGAAAAATCCGCCGAGCATCGTACGATGTTTGGCGGGTGTGTAGCATGTTCGTAAGATAAAAGCCGGACGGGCCAGTGTGCGCAAGCGCACACTGCCCGTTCGGCATTGCGGTCATCGGAAGCCCTTCCCTCAGGGGGGCGCGGCTTGCGATCATCGCAAGTACGATCTGCCTGTCCAAGATAGGCAGATCGTACGTTTTCTTAATTACCTTACAACCATCGCAAGACAAATGGAACAAAGAACTACAACTGCCGGACCCCATGTCTGGTCTATGGGGAATCAGATGTAAGTGGACATGTGTCTGTTTACCTCAGATTGCCCCCGATTCAGTACGACCAGGTCCAGCAAAAGAGAACTCTGTTCCGATTGTTCATAAAACAGCATTCATTAAAGTGACTTTAAAAGGCAAAAATGTTTTTGCCTCAACACAACGTTAATGAAAGCACTTATCTTAAATGATGTCTCTTAATCCGATCTTCTTTCCTGTAGTTTTCAGCCTTCTCTCCAGCTCTGCAAGTCTCCGATCCAGCGCTCACTTCTCTGTCCTTGCTGGCACTTCCTGTCCCACGGTATCTGGTGCACGCGTCCATAGACTTACCCTGTGTCTCTCCTCGCGTCCCGGCCAAAAATGTGAACTGCGGATGCGCCCGCCCCAAGATGCTACGCGGCCGCCCAAGCGGTTTCACATTTTCGGACGGTTGCGCGCAGGGAAGATACAGGTAAGTTAAAACTGCTCTTAAAGCGTTTTGTTTTTTTAAACTTTTTGCTAGCAGTAGATCTATGCAAAAAACGCTGAGGATTTAGAAACCCTTTAAACTTCTGCATTCAGGCCTGCAAAGCATTGTAACCGAGATCAGCGCATCGCTCAGACTCCTGCAAACCCTTCCCCTGGGCTCAGGTCCATATGGAGGTCTAGACCGGGCTGGAAGAAGTGAGGATGGAAGGATCACGGGTACATTCTCTACAAGTTTCATGAGCCGCAATGGCAGATGGGACTTGCAGTCAATGTTTGCAAACAATCTGCGGCCAATTTGACTCAGCGGTGTAGGCGGAGCCACGCACAGGAACACTAAATTCAGAACATAACGGATCTCTGCAGGGAGAAGCACCCCGCAATTTAGGTCAGTGGGGGGCAATTTGAGGGTGGGAAGCTGGCAAATGGAACCACGCAACCTAAATATGGGTTCAATATGAAACATGGTCCAAAAGGTAGACTACTGTACACCTTTATAATGGATCTCCAAGCAAACATTTTATTTTTTTTAGCTCTGAACAGAGTGAGGAAGGGTTAGACCCCCCTGACAAGTTTGTAATGCTGCTTGCAACTCCATTGGGGAGATTCACCCCTCTACTTGTACTGGGGAAAAGTGACTTAAAATCTGAAATGTCAAAGTTGTCCCCGGAACAAGAGGTGAGGGGATATCTTCAAATGGGGACATCTGTTATGCTTCTAGGACAGGAAGTAAAGGGAAATTTCCCTAATGGTATACCTGGCAGGGGTTTTAACCCTTCCCTACACTATCCAAAACTAAAAGAAAACATTTTGGCTCTACATACAATTTAATGACTCATTTCATGCCATGTTCCACTCATACTTAGTGTAGAATGTGGTGTCATTCCACAGCCCTCCACCCCCAAAACACCCCTCACTTACCTGAATCTTGGGGTGCTTCTCCTTTGCCCACACAGTTGTGTCATTCATTCACAGATCTGTCAGGGCTTGTTCACAACAATTGCGGTGCATTCCAGAGCGGTAGCTGCTGGAACGCACCGCAATCGCTCACAAATCATCTCATGTTCAGGGGCGTAGCGGTGCATTGAAGTCAATGACACCGCAGCCACACCCTGCACCCGCAGTGCGATCGGACGCATGGCAAAACATTGCCTGGGTTCCGTTCCACTGCAAATGCAAAAAATGCTGCATGCTCTATTTTTTGCATTTGCAGTGGAACGGAACACAGGCAATGTTTTGCCACGCATCCAATCACACTGCGGGTGGGGGGGGCGGGGGGGGGGTGCCATTGACTTCAATGCACCACCACGCCCCCTCCCACCCCAGAATGCAGGGGGAAGATTTGTGAGTGATTGCAGTGCATTCCAGCAGCTACCGCTCTGGAGCGCACCGCAATTGGTGTGAACAAGCCCTAAAACAAAAATAAACTACAAGTCCCGTCTACCAAGGCAGGGGGACTCATAGTTTTTAATGCAATACACACATGGTGGTGCCAGCGCACTGATAAATTCCTACCACTCCACAACAGAATGTCTGTGCTTCAGCACGGTCCTGGGTCTGGAGGAACAGTCTGCAGCTGTGGAACTACAAATCCCATGATCCACTGCAAAACTGGAAGTCATAGGCATGCTGTGATTTGTAGTTAAAGCACAGCTGGAGGGCCAGAGTTGCCCACCTGTGAGCTAGAGCAATTGCACCCGAGATCTACTGATCATTTGCAGGCTCCAATACAAAAAATAATTAATATTTACTTTTTTCTTTTTGAAATATGGGAGCATTTATTCATTTTTTTGCAAAAAGTGGACTATGCCTCTAACTCTATTTCCTATACCTGTCTCAAGTCCCACCTGCAGAGCATGTTTTGCAGGTAATCGGGGCGCATGCACAGGTGGAGTAAGCAGGGTCCCAGCAATGCATCTTGTGGATCTCTCCAGAACATGTTTTAATTGTTGGGAGATTCTGGAAGTCAGTACTTGGGAAAGTCATGGCACAGTGCCACAAGGACAGACTAGAGCAGAATGAATAACACACGTCTACTCACCTGCCCCGGTGATGTGACTGCAGAGTGTCCTGTATGTATGAGTGTGTTGTCAGCCGACTTCCTCACACAGCACTCCAGGGACTAATTCACTGACACAGGAGCCCGATGTGCACACTCATGATGAAAGTACTCTCTACAACAGCCAATTACAGGCCAGGACTAGCCCGTTACCAAGCACCCCGCCCTCCTCCAGCCTCAAACACGAGTAAATTGTGTTGTTTGTGTGATGTACAGCAACTAAACACACCATGTAATCCCTGATTCACTCTCATACCAAGCGATAAAAGCACATTCACTCCCTACAAGAGGTGAAGTTGTCTAAAAACTGGAAACATTTTGGATTATATAACACAGACGTGCGTAATCCAATGTTATTAATTCCAGATACAGGAACCACCTGACTGACTCCTCCCTGTTTGTGGAGGTGCCAGAAACATGTGATGTAATGAAAGGCATGATCCACCCTGAGGAAATAAACGTGTATTTAAAGTGACATTAAAGTAATTTCTCCAACACCCCCCATCCCCCCATGTGCTGGTGTAAGGACTTACTTTAAATGATGCCTCTTGATCCGATCATTATTATTATTATACAGGATTTATATAGCGCCAACAGTTTGCGCAGCGCTTTACAATATAAGGAAGACATTACAATCACAATACAATTCAAGACAAGATGGTAAGGAGGACCCTGCCCGTGAGGGCTTACACTCTAAAAGGGAGGGGCAAGTGATACATGAGGAGGTAGCTGTGTGGGGATGAATTCTTTGAGAAAGTGATGGTTGAGGTGGGATAGGCTTCCCTGAAGAGATGAGTCTTAAACGAGAACTATGGGCATAAGGCTTTTCCCCATAGTTCTCCTTAGGGTAACGGGAGGACACAAACTAGCGTCCTCCCGTCACCCTAGGCTCAGTATACCAAGAGCTGTAGCTCGCGGTATACTGAGACGTCGCAGTATACCGCGAGCTGCTGCTCGCAATATACTGAGACGCCGCAGCTGAAGCGGATCCCGACAATTGTGCCGGGATCCGCCCAGCTGGGTGACTGACAGCTGGCTCTGCCTATCTAGAGGCAGAGCCAGCTGTCCCCTTCCTCGTCCGTTCCGCCAGTCAGCGCTGGCGGAGGGGGGAATTCAGCCCCTCCCCTGTCACGGCAGAGAGCCGTGACAGGATCGAGAGGTGAGCGAACGCCGGTATGTGTTCGCTCACCTCCCGATCTACTGAGCCGACCTGTGACAGTCTCATTGTCACAGGTCGGCTAGAACTATGAGGTGAGTGAAAAGCACTCACCTCATAGTTCTCCTTTAAGGGATCGCCTAAAGGCATCTTCTTCTTTACAGTAGTTTTCACTTTTCAGGAATCCGTCCAGCGCCGCCTGCTGTGTCTTCTGTGTCTCTCGGATCCCGTGCGCGTGCGCACTTCCAGGCATGCATTGACTTACCATGTGCCTCTCGTCTTCTCCCGGCCCGGCCCATGATCAAAAAGGTCAGTTTTGAGCTTTTTGGTAACTTTTTTTTAAACCACATCCCGTCCATGGTCGTTCCTGAACGGCCGGACAGGAGTCTTCTTGGAGGGTGAGGGCATCTT
>NW_017306316.1:65288-84725 GCF_000935625.1 Nanorana parkeri
TGCGCGGCGCTCAGCGTGCACACGAGTGGAGAACTGTTACCAATGTAAATAGCCAGCGATGGCTGTTTAAATTCAAGCGATAGCCAGCGATGGCTGTTTAAATTCATCGCTTGCAATGGCGCCCCCCTGTACCTCCGCTGCGTTCCTGAGATCCACTATGCCTGGTGCGACTGGGACCGGCACAGCGACGCTCTCAGTGGAGATCAAAGGGAGTTCAGCACATGACCTCCCTCTTCTCCTGTCCCCGAATGCAGGAAGTGATGTATATTACATAATTTCCTGCATTCAGTGTCACTCTCCGGTACAGAACACTAGTGAGAAGCTGTTGAAGCAGATCTCTGCTTCATCAGCTTCTCTGGGGGTGCCTAGGTGACATTAGGGGTCTTAGAGACCCCTGATGTCTCCATAAAGAGGACCTACCCATTACGCCGCACATGTTACATATAGCCGTGAACGTCGGAATGAGAACAGTAATTTTAGGTCCATTAATTACTGATAACATGAAACTGATGAACGGGAAAAACTTTTAAAGCGTCGCCTATGGCCAATTTTGGGTGCGGCTGTTTTCTGCAATTTCGCGTCGTGCGCAATTTTAAAGCTTGACCTGTTTGGTGTATTTACCCGACGTGACCACGTATTTTATATTTTACTAAAAAATTGGGGTGATTATAAATGTGTCATAACATTTCATCATGAAACGGGTTTTTATACACAATTTAGGGTACTTTTTTGTTATCTAGTAAAAAATAAAAACCCCCAGTGGTGATTAAATACCACCAAGAGCTCTATGTGTCCCCAAAAAATGGTATAAAATTAATTTCAGTACAGCGTTGCATGATGGAATAAATGTCAGTCAAAGTACTGCAGCGCTGAATAATGAAAAATGGCCTGGACGGAAGGGGGTTTAACACCCCGGTCTTCAAGTGGTTAATGTTTTTCATTTTCTTGCATATATCTGCTGCTTTTCCCTGAAATCTTGCCAGATTTTGCAGTTTACAGATGAGATTTCTCAGCAATGCACTGCTGATGAACCCTTCCTAGGCCCGGATTACATTATTAATGCCTAAGCCGGGAGTGGACAACTCCGGCCCACCAGCTGCGCTTTAAAGGAGAACTATGAGGTCAGTGCTTTTCACTCACCTCATAGTTCTAGCCGACCTGTGGCAATGAGACTGTCACAGGTCGGCTCAGTAGATCGGGAGGTGAGCGAACACATACCGGAGTTCGCTCACCTCTCGATTCTGTCACGGCTGTCTGCTGAGACAGGGGAGGGGCTGGATTCCCCCCTCCCCACTCCGATCCGCCAGCGCTGACTGGCGGAACGGACGGGGGAGGGGGCGGGTACAGCTGGCTCTGCCTCTAGATAGGCAGAGCCAGCTGTCAGTCACGCAGCTGGGCGGATCCCGGCATAATTGTCGGAATCTGCTTCAGCTGCAGCGTCTCAGTATACCGCGAGCAGCAGCTTGCGGTATACTGAGCCTAGGGTGACGGGAGGATGCTAGTTTGTGTCCTCCCGTTACCCTAAGGAGAACTATGGGGAAAAGCCTTAACCCCATAGTTCTCCTTTAACTCTGAATCCCAACATGCCTCTGAGTCATGCCTGTAACTGTCAGAGTCTTGCAATGCCTCATGGGACTTGTATTTCCACAACAGCTGGAGGCACACATGTTGCATATCACTGCAAATGCTGGAGTGCAGTCAATGATCCTAGGGCCATCAATCACTGTTAACACTAATTTGATGAGTTTGGCGTATGGGAAATTTTGGCTGTGGTAGTTTTTTGCGATTTCACGGGAACATACCGAATGTTCCTTATAACACCTTTTGGCACCAAATGGTGGTCTGGAATCAAGAACACTTCACTTGGCTTCAGATATGATTTTTTGGATTCATGTTTGTATGCTCATTTAAAGCGGACCTTTACCCAAATCTTTAAAACAACAACAAATGCACCTTTAGAAATGTCTAGTAATGACAAACACATACTTCTGGACAATTGCCGGCTCTGTATTCTTCACATACCTTATATCTCTTTTCTTCCCCAGTCTTCTGACAGTGGCCATGTTTACTAAGGGTAGATTACTAGCTCTCATATTACTTCCTGGAACTCTGGCACATGTGACTAGGACTTGTGACCATACACAATGTGCTGTTACACAGTTGTAAGATATCACACAATTCATAGTCATAGTTAATATTTATATTAATGTGAAGTGAGAATTCACATTGTTAGTTTTCCTTAAGCCATTATCTTTGGCAATTTTTATAGCTGGCATTATTATACTGCCATTGTGGTCATTTTGGTTAGACTCTCCATGTTTTTCTGCATTTCCTCCCTTTGTGTGTGATGTACTGCCCTTCTTCTCCATTAGTCGTTTAGTGTTATGGCTGCCAATAGCAGGACCACATGTACATGCTAGCTTGGAAACATTATCATCCTTGACCTTCAAATGCTATCCATTCATCTGCTGTATCCTGTTGTCAGCTGTAACCTGCTGCAACCAATAAAGCTCTCTGTGGATGAAAAGGTATTTGGTGAGATCAGCTATCTGATAAGGATTGTCCGCAGTGATTATATCTGCTTATACAGGCCAGGCATAGAGGTCTCAGCAAGGGATAAATCGCTAATACAACAATCAGAGTCAGAATACACATCATCTGGGGGAGGAACATGTCTTTCCTTGATATCTCATGAGATTACAAATTAAATTTCCAGGAATGCTGTGCTGATGTAACCTTCCCAGAATGCAATGATTTGGCATTTACATAATTTGTGCCAGAAAAGGACCAGGAGGTAGCTGAACTCTATTTGTAAGTAAATAAAAAACACGTTTGTTTAACTAATGAACATAAGATGATTTTAAATCAGCACGCAGAGCTGTATGCAGGTATGATTTTTAGTGAAAGGGGTAAAGGTCCACTTTAAGTATGTTATGAGAGTAGCACCTAAACTGCAGTTATCAGTTGCACTTTGTATTATACTGTCACTAGGATAGCATCGGTATCGGGACATCCCTAACTGTCACTAATTTAATTTGCTGGTATGTTCAATATTATATTGTTACACTAAGTACTCATACCACATTGATATATTTATAACACTGTTTTTTTATATGTACAAGTTTTATTCACTGTAATTGTAATATTTATTGAATTCATAGCGCGGCTCCATTCATTATGCTGTAGTCAGTGCCTCCTGCTGGCTAAAACACAGCTGCTCGGCTCCATTTGGCAGCTGAGGGTGAGGCGTCCTGTAAATGTAACTGCCACTTTAGCTGGACAGCTTGGCGTGTTACAAGCAAATTTTTACTGATTCCATACATTCATGTAAGACTTTACATTTTTCTGTATTATCCTTTATGAATTACTTATCTTGTAGATAGACTGTTTTCACTTTTTGGGCCTCTTCACATCTGTATGTGCCCAATACACTAAGGCAAAGCTCCTGTTTTGCAATGTAGCACACTGTAATATGCTGTATTTAAGGTGCGCCGCATTGGCAAAAAAAAGTGGAGCGTCTTTTTTTCTGTCTTCTGGTGCTTTGGCAGTCCATTCATATACTGTAAACGTGCATGACTGTTGATTGGAATGTGTTGCCAGCATTGTTAATGCAACGCACCAGAATAGAAAGTTGTGATGTATTTGGAAAGGTTTCAGAAACATAGAGGCGTGGGTGGGGGGTTTGTTTGACATTATAGTATTATGGCTGTGCAAAGAACAGCAGAAACACACCTGTAGTGTTAAAGTGACATTAAAGTCAAAAACAATTTCCCTCCCCCCGATGTTAATTAAAGCACTTACCTTAAATGATGTTTCTTAATCCGATCTTCTTCTTTCCTGTCCTTTTTATCTGTCCCTCCAGCGTTGCGGCGGGTCTCCGATCCAGCGCTGACTCCTCTGTCCTTGCTGGCACTTCCTGTCCCACGGTCAGTGGCGTAACAATCAGGGGGGCAAGGGAAAAAAATTTCTGCCCCGGGCGCCCAGAACTCTGGTTACGCCACTGCCCACAGTGTCTGCATGCGGGTGCACACTGTCCATAGACTTACCTTGTGTCTCCCCTCACGTCCCGGCCGAAAATGTGAAATTCGCATGCGCCCGCCGCAAGATGCTTTGCGGCCGCCCGAGAATTTTCATATTTTCGGACAGGAGCATGCGGGGAAGACACAGGTAAGTTTTAACCGCTTTTAAAGCGTTTTTGTTTTTGTTTTACACTTTTTGCATATATCTACTGCTTGCTAGCAGTAGATATATGCAAAAACACTGGAGGCTTTAATTATCTTTTAATACTTTTCACACACTTTTGTTTTGCTTCTAGTTCCTCTATAAAGTATTAGCATGACGTTTATTAGTATAGCTATTAATCAGGTCCCTCCTTACTTTGTTTAACAAAGTGGAATTCAAAATACTGTTGCTGCTCATCTACATTGCGAGCATCGCAATGTAGCTCATCTACATTGTGCATTGCGAGCTCATCTACATTGCGAGCATTGCACTTCTTGGCTATTGAAACTCAGCGACTCATAAGGAACAACCATTCAGGGCAAGAAAGTGGGCCATCCTCATCCAGCAAACACCTGCTGCATGAGTTAGATCTGCCGACCTTCGAGCAAAGCACCCAGAGCATAGCCCTGGCCCCCCAACAGCAAGAGGACAGCAGAGTGCAGAGGTCAGTAATAACACAGAGTGCAGAGGTCAGTAATAATGCAGAGTGCGGAGGTCAGTAATAACGCAGAGGACAGACGTCAGCTGTGTAACACAGGGTGCAGAGATCAGCAATAACGCAGAGGACAAAGGTCAGCAATAACGCAGAATACGGAGGTCAGCGTTGTGACGCAGAGTGCGGAGGTCAGAGTTGTGACGCAGAGTGCGGAAGTCAGAGGTATGACGCAGAGTGTGGAGGTCAGCGGTGGGACGCAGAGTGTGGAGGCCAGCTGTGGGACACAGAGTAAAGGGGTGTGTCGCACAGTACACGGGTGTGACGTGCAGAGACAGGACGCAGAGGTGGGACGCTCAGTACAGGGGTGGGAGGCCGAGTGCACGGATGTGAGGCACAGTAGATGTTGGTCATATGACAAAAAACTTTAATAAATGAAGCTTTTGCTATCCTAAAAGGACAGATGCATTTTTTTGGGTTGGATCTGCCTGTGATGCCAAAGCGACCCAGCACCATAGCGGCCACCTGGGTCGCTATGGCGAAAGTTCAGCCACTGGAGGCGAGTTAGGGAGTTGCAAGGCCCCCGTGAGGGCGAGGCCTTTGGCGACCGCCTAACTCGCCTAATTAGAGAACTGGCTCTGACCATGGGACATCATTTCTCACAACCAGACTACTCTGTAGAGGCCATGAATGTCTTGCATGTTAAAGAGAATTTTAATACTATTCAACGAAAGAAAACATTTGAATTCAAATATTTATTTTTTACCAAAATGATAACGGATCCAATGTCAATGTTATTTTTATAAATCACTATCAGATACGTATATATTACATTCTCCACCATTGTCCACAAATTTGCTTTAGCATTTTAACAATGTATCAGTACAGCTTATACTGGAAGAAGAGAGCAGATCTCCCAAACATTTGTCCTGAAAAGTTAACTTTGTGCAAAAAAAAAAAGAAGTATAAAATACAGTCCTTGTAGGTATTGTCAATATAGTATTAGATTGGCAGTCCTGTGCAATACAGTAGAGCCCCTCCCTCTACTTTTATGAGTAAGGCTGTACAGGGAATTACAGCACGCTAATTTTTAAGCAAGAATGAGGCAGCTTTGCTAGAAGTATTTAAAAATACATTACTGATTTTTTTCATATCTGACTGACCTTTATTAGATTTTGGCACAGCATCCTGTGGCTCTCAGTTATACCTCCAAACAGGGTAATCCCTACCTTATTCGCCTCCTGAGGCAGCCAGGAGAAGGAGTAGCGGTGGGTTAATGCAGTCTAGAATTGGGGGTGTTTGGGCCGAGCTGTCATCCGGGTGGGAGGCGGCCGGCCGACAGTTGTTGTTTTTTGGCCCATGGCTAAGTAGTTAGTACCTTGCAACACCAATGTTCTGGTTTATATTCTCACCAGCAACACATATTTGTATGTTCTCCTTGTATGCATGACTTTCCTTTCACAAGAGAAAAAACACATACTGGTAAGTAACTGGGTTTCCACCTAGGTTGGCTCCACTTCGTGTGTATGCTTGTAGTAAGGACATTAAATTGTAAGCCCCCTGGGGCAGAAATTGCTTGGGATGGTTCAGTTTCTCCTGGAAAGCACCGTAGCATATGTTGGCAGCATGTAAATGTGAATATAAACATGGTTGGCTAGAATATACTTGTATATGAATTCATTTTTGGACACTAGGTGTCACAATTATACTAAAAATCTATATTTTGACCGCTGTTATCAGACTTTTACAGTAATGCGTCTGAGGACATTGACAACTACTTAGAAAACACGTCACTGCATTACGCTTATTGATAATTAATTATACAATTGTAAATTTATGGCAATTGTCCAATAATGTCACTGTGTAAATAGCTTGCTGTTATTGAAAGTCAGGTTAAGCTAAGGTTGTCCTATTATTATCATGAAATGCTTCATTTAGAGATAAGCAATCGTTTTCACAATAGATATCCATGTTCAAAAACACTTTGTCTCAATATCAATACCTGAAAGTGACATTAAAGTCAAACATTTTTTTACCTCCCCCCAATGTTAATGTCAGCACTTACCTTAAATGAATTCTCTATGGGAGGCAGGGGCATCCCGGGAGCGGGGACCGGGTGACACCCCGCCGCGACGTCAGCATGCACGCGCATGATGTTGCCGCGCGTGCGCAATGACGTCATGCGCAAGGGGTCTTTTTGACGCCTGCCTTCGGCCATCTTGGTGATGGACGCCGGCAGAGAGAGGAGGGAGCGTTCACCCAGCGGGATGAGGTATGCCGCCGGGTCTCCCCCTCTCTACTGACACTATGTTCAGCTCTATCTAAAACTAAAAAAAAACCTTTTCTCTTGAGTTCCACTTTGAGGGACTATTCACACCATAACGAATCTGATAACACAGTGCGCCGCATTACGGTGCACTGCTTAGCTGAATGTGCTGGTGCATGTTTTTGCGCATTCTGAGCTGTGTTGCACCATGCAGCAATGTGTTTTTTTTCTCTCTATCTAGTTTCTTTAAATGTTTCTATAGCAACTTTTTTTTTTATTTGCGTGTTGCGCTGTGTTTGTGTGTGTTGTGCTGCAAAAATGTAGTATGTCCTGGGTGAACTGGCCTCATTGATTGTCATGTATTTTTATTGTTGTATGTTGGGAATGCGCTGAAAAACGCATCTGGTGTAAATGGAACTTCAGTGATAGTGAATTAGGTGCTCAAGTAGCTGAATAACGTCAGATTTCTGGAGAGAATGCAATTGTGAATTTCCCTGTCTGTTTTCTCTATTTTTATCCAATGTGTTCAGGATGGCAGGGAAATGTTTTAGTTACACATTCCTGCTGTGTCCTCTCTTTATTCTAATCCTACCATGCACAGAATGAGAGAAATAGGTCCTGTTTGTAAGGGATTATTACCTTATCTGTAAATACTTTTCTATACTCGATGTGGCAGAAATGCAAGATCTTTGAGTATGGTACATACTGTGCTAGCAATGTACACAGTTCTTGATAAGGTACCTAAGGTTGAACTTCAGGAAAAAAATGTTTTGTTACAAACAGCACAAGGGGGGATTAGAGTGATTTTGATATGAATAAGTCACATATTTGTATATTAATGAATCATAGCTTATTAATATGCAAATCACGCATTCATATACTGTAAATGAGCTGCGGACTGGACAGTGATAGGCTCCTCTAGCTTCCCCGTGTTCTTGGGACGAAGCCTGGGATGGGCAGGAGGACAAAAATTGTGAATGTCCCAGGAAATTCGGAATAGTTGGTAACTATGTAATTTCCTTGGGCACATTAGGATAATGTGCTTTTTCAGACTGTTTATCCACAATTATTTCAAAAAGTGTCTCAGGCGGAAAAAAAACAAAAAACAAACTCAGTATAAACCTCACTGTATACTCCTAAACTGTATATGTTATCTTCCTTACATGGCAGAAACAGACATTTTTGTTTGTAGTTTTGTTGGGTCAGAATTTTGGAAAAATCAACCTAGTAAGGCAATTATTAACATTCTGACAGAATCAGGTCAGAAAAAAATAGCAGATGAGAAAATTGCTTCTTTATAATGCCCTACATTACAAACAAATGTACTTTTTAATTGTGGCTTCATCCAGTCAGCCCTATTCCAGTATCCAGTCAAAATATTTCTTTATTTCATAGTAATTATTTGAAAAATTGGTTGAAAATGTCATTAAATGAAGAAAATTTGATGCAGAAGTTTTTGGTATGGAAAAACTCATAAACACAGAGACACAACCAACAACTTGTTTCAGTTTGACTACATAAAACTGTAAGGAACAATTTAAAGACCATTTACTGATAAATCCCTTCCATAAGTATTCTTTCATAAATGAATAACACATTTAATGGAAAATCCATGGTTTATTGCTTGTTTTTTACCATTGTAATTTTCAAGACACATGTCACTGAATGCTTTGAGCTGTCAACCTTAACAGGGGAAGGATAGAATGGTGAGAAAATAAGAAAAGAAAAATATACTGTTTGTTGGATAAGGTCTTACCTCTATTATTGCATATGCAATTGTATGATCAATATACTGGCTTTAACAGTGTAAATATGGAAACACTTGGAGAGCCAGTTTTGTCAGGGAAAGGGTGTCTGCTAGGTAACAACAGGCAATGGATGCACTGGAAGAGTGTGTCCTGGCCTGTCTGGCCCTGAACGAACAAGTATCTGAATCTGCTATGCTAAAGCCAACTGTCATGCCCTATGGTTAAGATCCACTTTTGTCTTCAGTATGTGTGGTTGGGCCCAGTGATTGGCATAATCAATGCTGTCTTCCAGAGATCAATAGTCACTTTGACATGGTAGAAAATGGCCAACTGGTTGAACGCACAGTTGTTGCTTTGGGAATGTCAGAGCCCGTGTTGACTCAGGAAAAGCACTTAATGAATATACATACAAAAGGACTGTTCTGGGAGACAGAATGGAGTCGAACATAAAATATGGCAGTTTCAGAGACTTTAGTTGACACACAATCACTGTTGTGTTCTTTGAACTAATCATGGATTCCTCACGTGAGTGAATAAGAGGAACTAGGATAAAGATGGAGAGACAGTGGGAGGACTTCACTGAGTAACTTTGAGCAGAGGACCTCACTGGAACAGAGGACAACACTAAGCCATGACATGAAGCCATTTGTGTGTATGGATGTATTGGCAGCCTTGATGTTTATGTATTGTTTTTCCTGTTACCTGTAACTAAGTAGTTTGTGAGTGTAGCAATTGCTGGATAGTAAAAGTATGTTAAATACTACTGGCTACGTTTTCTTGGTTCTACTACAAGAAGAATCAGACCTACACATAGCTGTGAAAGTTTGCTAAGCAAAAACACCTCTTTTCTGGCTTTTTTTTAATAGAAAATAACTTGAATTTGTATTTACATTTACATCCTGTGTAGCATGCCCAGATGTGTCAGGCATCTCTGCTAGGTCTATGGGACCTGGCAGAGACCAGAGGAGTGTCTGCAGATACGCCGGATCTTGTTTCAAGATGACAGTGTGAGATTTGAGTGGTCCAATAAGAACTGTGCCTGCTGGGAAGACAACCCTGGACTCCATGTCCATTACCCTGGACTGTTTGAATACTCCTATGCCAAACAAAATGTGTTATCCTACTTCATTAAAAAATAAAAGTGGGCCAGAAACCATAAAATGCACATGGGGAGTGGACTGAGGCCTTAAAAGCTCTCCATGTGATCTGTTATTCACCCTATAAATGTAAGTAGCACTAGAGACATGGTGAGCTGAGGCATGATGCACAAAGTGTGTATACAAAAATCCAGGTATCAGTTGTGAAAGGCCACTTTTACAATGCTTTTCCTAGGACCAAATGTATTTGTACCTACATACGTCTTAAAATATGACTCCAGTGATTTATTTTTTGGTTTTAGACATGGGGAAGGGTAGAATCTCTGCCAGGTTATTATTGCTATCAGCATCCCTGTTCACATTTATTCCCTTCACTTCCTGTCCTGGCAACTGGTGCACTGCGACAGGAAGTGAGAGAAAATCTCCCCAACAGGTAATAAAAATGTAACACATATCTTAACCCTTCCTAACTCTATCCAAAATTGAAACGAAGAAAGATTTGGCTGAGGATAATTACCGGGGCCTATGTAGCCTTTCCACACATTAAGGCCTACTGTACTATTACGTAAATATAATGCATAGCTCCCAACTGTCCCTCATTTGGGGGGAATGTCCCTCTTTGGGAGGCAAATCTCTCTTTGCTCCTGAATTGTCCCTCATTTTTGTTGCTGTACGTACAGAAAAATAAATATAATTTTTAAATGCCCAACATGTTTATATTGCTCTGAACCTTTCATCAAATTTCAAAGACTAGTATAAAGGAAACAAAGGTGAAAAGAAACATAATTGCGTCAAACTAGTGATATTTGGTCTTTAGTTCTTCATGGTCTACAAGATCCAGAGTGTGAAACGGGCATGGCTTTTGACCTAATATTTTGTGCTTCAGTGCGTCCCTCTTTCCCATCTTAAAACTTTTAAACATGTCAATAGTGGGTCCTCAGGAGTTGTTTCCCATAATGGGCTACTGTGTATAGCACATTATGGGCGACCTACCTTACAGCGCTGTGATGTCAGCGCTCTCTTCCTCTGCCAGCACTGCCATTTTCACTTAGTTTTCTTCCGGTTTTAGCATTTTCAAACTCTTGATTGGCCGGGTTGATGTAACTCGCTTGCATTCACACAGGAGGTACTTCATTTTGGCACTGGACCTTGCCGAGCATGTGCACTGAGCTGCTCATGCATGGCTCAGTGCACACAAATGCTGCACTTGTATTCAGGGAGCATTTATGACAGAAGAGAACTACAAAGTATCTTCTGTCATAATAACCCTACTTTAGTCAGTGTTTTTGTTAATTCATAATTTTACTTCCACTTTAAAAGTTGGGAGGTATGTATAATGTTCTCATTGAGGTCAGCTGATCTTTTGTTTGAAGGTAAATTAATAAATATGCTGATTATTTTTTTTAAACAAAAATATTTGAACTGTATATGAAATGAAGAACAGTTTAATAGATCCATCATACAAATTAATAACAGCTCTGCTGTTCCTATGTGTACATAGCTAACGCACTTCAGCTACCCTGATGGAAGAATCAGATCACAAAAAGCATGGAAAAGTTCACTTAAGTGTTCTGTTGGAAAGAGATGTGTTATGCCAGTAAAATGCCATTATGTCATTATAAGAAAAATAAAGGCTTAACTGGCATAACATGACAAGACTCATACTACACCAGAAATTAATTTGCACTGTTCTCTGTCAGCAATGTTTACCTAATATGTATATTTTAATCATTTTCATAGATGTAGCTAAAGTGGTCCATTATGAAAAGAATGTGGTCAGATGTGCAGGGAATAGCTGACCGTCCTTCTCTGCTGAGTAAATGGAAACCACTGAGAGGGGAGAGATGCTGCCAGATGTCTCAAGCACAGAAGAAAGGAATAGCTTTTTTTTTCCAACACTATTTTCCCTCAGATCTACTGGCTGGGTGTTTGGCACTTTCTAAAGACAAGAGTTTTTATCCTCTTATGTTGCTAAAAACAGCCACTGATATCTATAACTGTTCTAAAATTTGTAGGGACTTGGGGAAAATCTGAATGGATCCCTTCATAGCTTATGCAAACTGCTTTAATAATGATATTGAGGTCTGAGGCTGGTAATTGTTAATAGCGTCTGGTATATTTCATGCTTATCAATAACTCTATTAGTATGTAACAAAAGAAAATGAATGTGAAAAAACTATGTTTTGCACAAAATTTAATATAAGGGCACAACTGGAGGGTAAAGGTAAGGGGCAATTATTGTGGGCCTCACCTTATGGACCCCGAATGAAATATACTATCTGCACCCCTGTTAAATATGATCTAGGCAGTGTTAATTTCATCAACTAATAATTTTCGTCATAGTTTTCATCAACAACACTTGTCAGTGACTAAAACTAGACTAAAACTAAATAAAAACTAAGCTGTGATGACTAAAACTATAACAAAAATATATTGACATTTTAGTTAGGGACAGACGATTTGGGAAGAGATCCAATCAGAACTTATCTCCTAATCTCTTTGGACTTCCAGTTCCAGTTCCATCCTGAATGGATGGCTAATAGGTAATATATGCAATGGCATTACAGCCAATATGGTTTTTCCATCTTAATATTTTAGAGTTGCACTTCTGCTTAAAAGATTGAAGAATGTCATATGCAAGTTGTTATAATCAATGCGTATATAATGACTGGTCCTTTGTTGAAAATGCTCAATATTATTGTTTCTTTACAAGAGTTGGTTTAATCTAGTTTTAAGATAAAGAAAGACATGTTATAAATCACAACAGTTAAATGTGTCTGTATTGCATGTTCAAACCTTAATACGATAAGTAATAACAGGTTAACAGATATATCATCCTGAAATAAACAATAAGATTGGAAATTCTAGAGAAATTATTAAATTACTCTTTAACTAAACCCACTAGATTTTAGTAGACTAAATCTAGTGTAGGTTTAGTAGTCTAAAATGTTATGATATTTAGTTGACTAAAACTACAATAAAACAATTCAGATGACTAAAATATGACTAAAACTAAATGACATTTTAGTCAAAAGACTACTAAAACTAAGGGGTCTATTCACAAAAGGGTGAAGGGTTTGTAGAAGGCAGGAGAAGTGAACAATCTAGGCCAAAATAGCTGATTTGGAAACATTCTCCAATTCAGCTAATTTTCCAGTTCAGCTATTTTGGCCTAGATTGTTCACTTCTCCTGCCTTCTCCAAACTCTTCACCCTTTTGTGAATAGACCCCTAAATCGAAATTTGCTGTCAAAATTAACACTGGATCTAGCTTATCAGAATGAGAAGCATTGTGTCCAGCAGAAGTCTCCCTGCATCTCAAAAAAACTAAAAGTGTATCTGAGTCAAATTTTTATTTTTGTCTTGGATAGAGTATGGAAGGTGTGGCAGCAGGCAGATGGGGATCTCTGTATTCAATTGTGTTAAGGATGTTATTCCTCTAGGGGGAAGTGCTGAGAGGGCTGGAGGCTTGGAGGTAACAAGCCCAGCTGAAGCTAGGTGGCTTGTTAGGGCCTCTACAAGAAGTCCCAGCCTCCTAAGTGAGGAGCCCCACCCTAGAACCAGACTGTGTGTCTGGTGGACTGGGGAGCAGATCGCCTGTGTGGCCAAAGAGCAGCCTGTGTGGCTAAAGACAAGCCTGTGTGGCAAAAGGACATGCTTGTGTGACAAGCCCATTGAATATAGCCTGTGTGGCCAGTGGATATTTGGTTTAAGGACCTACCTGAAGTCGGTGAGACGGAAAACTGTTTTCTTTTATTAAGAAAACTACTCTGTGTTTGGGAACACTTGTATGGATGTTTCTTTCCATTTTAGGAGTAAATAAAAGTGGGCACCAGAAGCCCTAAAACAGTGAAAAACGAGTGGCGGTGTCATTAATGTGCTACCGTTTGGAGCGAATCCTCACAAAGGGTAAAAACCCATGTCAGGTTCTTTTTTTGCTGCTGGTGACCACCAAAGGAAAAAACGATTTCTATTGGTTCTCATACTATTGTCACCAGGCAGTATAAAGCCCCCCACAGATCCTGCAGGGACCCTCTGAGACTCTGCAGTCTGCCGGATCTCAGGGGGTCTGTGCAGGATCTGTGGGGGGCTTTGCAGGCTGCAGAGACCCCTATTTATCCTGTAAAGCCCCCCTCCTCCTGCAAAACACATTGTTATATGTGCATTCCCCATACAGGACACATGTGGGTACGGTACAGTATATTGTACCCACATGTGACCAGGAGGGCATGTATGAGGGACATTGAGAGTGCTGAGGGATGCACATAAATAATGTATGGAATACACCATTCACATGTGTGTCCCACTGTCCTCCTTACATGTCCTCCTGGGGGTTTCAAATACCAATACATAACATACATGGGGTACAGAGCCTCCAATGGCCCCCAGTCCCCCAACTGTTCCCCATACAGGTCCTAGTCACGGTTGTGACTCCACTGTCACCAGGACAGAAAGTGATGGGATAGCCAGCATGTTACATTTGTCACCAAAACAGGAAGAAAGGAGACATTTTCCAATGGGGACGCTTTTCAGGGACCCCTGTCTAACAAAGGGTTCCCTTTACTTTTCCCTAATTTCCTTGCATTTCCTGTTCTGCGTTAATGACAAGAAATTGGAAATTTGTATCAATATTTACTGTAATTTTCCTTTCCTGGTGCCTATCCATGGCAGCAAACCTGTGATATATCTCTAATCCTATCCCCACCTACAGGACCAGTGTAAATGTATAGAAGTGAGAGTAGCCCCCCCCCCTTCTGAGATTCTATGTAACTAGACTCAGACAGGCTTTAAAAAAAAAGGAGGTCATAGATTTAAAATAAACCTGCTTTATGATAATAAAGAGTAAGTAACACCGGGGGTAGGAGGGAGGATATTCTGCCATGGATAAGCACCAAGAAAATAAAAATTACGTTAAGTATTGATCCAATTTTTCTGTTTTCCTGGTGCCTACGTGGCAGCATTCCCATGATAAATACCAAGCTGAAAGAGTGGGTTAAATGCTAAATATTTTTTTTTTTTGCAGTGATCAAAGCCGCGATAGCCCTTTTTCCAAAGTTGGCTGCCTTTAAGATACTTGTATGTACTTTGTAGTGCGAAGCCGAAGCTGTAAGGGCAAAGCCGAAGCTTCATCATGGGTATGCTGCCATGTAGGCATAAGGTAAGAAGGGAATCTAGCCATGAAGGCACAAGCAGAAAATACATTTTTAAAATAATTTTAACCATTTACTACTCTATCAGGGACTTTAAAAAAAAAAAGGTTTTTCTTTTTGACATACTTTAATTTAATGGAAAAGTGCAAGTGTTAATAAGAGGAATACCTACTAGAATGACTACATGTAAAATTGCTATAAAGCAGCAAAGATAGCTCAGAAGAGGAAATACAATCTGCAGCAACTGCCTGTCATATTATCTGAAATCCAGGTATCAGGTTCAGTGTTAGAATACATGAAGGAAGCACAAAGTTAGGTGTGAGAATACAAGAATGATCACTATTCTGAACCGCAGGGTCACTAGATAAAAAAATCCAATGTTATACATCTATTATTATATAGAATATGCACATACCAGTCTTTTATGTGTAGCGCCCTCTAAAATGTCGCTATTCAATTTAGAGATACCTGGACTGTAACCAGTCTAGATACTGATTATACAGAGCTCTGCATTCTATAGGTGTCCCTGAGTCTGCTGGATCGATTGCTCCTCCTGTTGCTGAGGAAAAGGGAGCCTTGGCATACAGTGAGGGAGGATCCACCCTCAGGTTATGACTATGCACCTGGCCCTAGCCAATCCCTGAGTAGGATGACTCAGAGGCATGGTTGAGGGCAGGTAATAAAAGGTCTGGGGACACTGTGGAGAGCTCTCTTCCCCCTAGGGGCCGTGCCCTAGGAGGACTGTGTGTGATGCAGAGCAAATGGCCTGGGCCTCAGCACATGGTAGGTGCTGAGGGGCCTAGAGGCATAGGATACACTGATACTTTGCTGGGCCCATGCACGTGGCAGGTGATGGGTGCCTTGTTCTAAGAAGATACTACCACTAAACTGGAGTGTTCCTTGGCAGTTGCAGATGCTGAGGGCACAGAGATTCCAGATCCTGTTGCTACGGAAAATACCTGATGGAAGCTGGGTCGGGGAGGAGTCCGCTTGTTGAGGGGTACCGCAGAGGAGCTGATGAGAGCGTCCGTCTGGGACCCACAAGGGAGATCCCACACCCTATTCCAGGTATCTGTTCACAGTACTACTACTACTACTACTATTGGTCCCTGGGACCAGATCGCAGTGATTTCGGCCTTAGCGGTTGCTAGGGGAGAAAGCTGTCCTCAGAAGTATTTCCAAATGGCATCCTACAGATCCTAAACCCTCTCTCTCCTATTGATGTTGCAAATAAATACCCTAAAAAGACCCTAAGACTCGAGCCGTTCTGTTCGTGAGTGTCGGTGTGCTGTTGCTGATCAAAGGGGACTGGTAGATGGAACCAACAGGTAGGAGAACCTATTTCAATATTCAGCGGCTCCTTCGGGGGTGAGCGCTACATATTTAAAACACAAGAAACAATATTCCATTCTGTGAAGAAATAATCAATCAAGACAATAAAGAAGTCTTATAACAAATGTGCCGCGCTAAATTAATCCCAAATAATCAGTGAAAACATACAAGTGCAGAATTTAGACTGTGAACAACATATGAAAATCATATAATGTTCGTGCTATAGTGAAAAACACTCCTACAACTCAAAGTGAATAATTGTCCATAGTTACACTACAATCATATAGTTCTTGTAAAAATTCTCCAAATACAATGTTGATGCAGAGTGATATTCTTCCTTTACACCTTGAACACGTGCTTTCTTGGTGATTGCCCCTTATAGTGAGACGCTCATCTTATAATTAGACCCTTACACAGGTCTAGTATCACTCCTGAGACCACAGGCTAATTGCCTCAAAATCCTACAAGTATCATTTGCTTTTCTTCGAGGGCTCAATGTGGAGATCCGATCCCAATCTGTATTAGCAAAAACAAAAGCACATACGATCCATAGTGTAAAACCGTTTAAAATATTTAAAATATTTACTGTCAGCTGCATTGCGTCACTGTTGGACTTCATCAGAGGCTCAGAGTTACAGGCACTGATCGGATCTTTAAAAGGAGAATTATGAGGTGAGTGCTTTTCACTCAGCCTCATAATCTGAGCCGACCTGTGACAATGAAACTGTCACAGGTCGGCTCAGTAGATCAGAAAGTGAGCGAACACATACCGGCGCTCGCTCACTTCACGATCCTGTCACTGCAGAGAGCCGTGACAGGGGAGTGACTGGATTCTCCCCTCCCCTGTCCGATCCTCCAGCGCTGACTGGCGGAACGGACGGGGGAGGGGGCGGGTACAGCTTGCTCTGCCTCTAGATAGGCAGAGTCAGCTGTCACTCACGCACACGCAGCTGGGCGAATCCAGACATAATTGTCGTGATCCGTTTCAGCTGCGGCGTCTCAGTATACCGCGAGCTGCAGCTATAGTGAGTTTTGGGTAACTGGAGGACGCTAGTTTATGTCCTCCCGTTACCCTTCAGAGAACTATGGGGAAAAGCCCTAACCCCATAGTTCTCCTTTAAACACACTAGTAGTCATGGTCACCAGAGACGCTACAGCACAAGACGGGACAGCACTCACACTTTAACTGCCCACTATTTGTGGCCAAACCCACAGGGAAAAAAAAGGCTGGATTTTGGAGGCAACCTTTGAAACGAAGCCCAGCATTGGCACGAACACTCTATACGCCAAGAATATTGTAAACTGCTGAAGAAATTGCTACCAAAAGGCAGCTTTCAAGCCATCCCCAAACTTCAAGGAAAGAAGAAATAGCCTGTGAAGGCCGAAATAACCGATATATGGCCCTTTAGTGTGCTAGACCTCAGATTCATATCGAGCCCCGTTTGCAGAAAGTCCCGGATATGACAAACCTGAGGTGACTAGAGAAAATTTTAGAAGGGCTGCAAATTTCTGAAATTCTGCCCATACTCTGCTGTACGTTTTGTTCGTCCTAGCCTTCCTGGAGTTGAGCAGGGTATTGATCACATTGTTTGAACACCCCACACTCTTCATCTTCCTCCTTTTAAGATCCATGCCATCAGACAGTTTTTCCGGTGCTGGATGGAGACAACAAATCTTTTGTCACTGGAAGAGGCAAGGGATCTCTCGATGTGAGCTAATGGAGGAGAGGGTACCAGGGGCACCTAGGTCCAATTGGGGAGAAATGCTAAGATCGTGACCTTCTCCCGGCATATTCTCATCAGGAAGCTGAGGATTACTGGCACCAGAGGGGAGGCATAGGCCCTTCAAAAGGCCAAATCCACCGCCAGCGCATCTGTGGCCAATGCTTGAGGACACGAGAACCTGGAGAAAAACCTCAGCAACTTGGCATTTGCTGTGGGCCGCAAACAGGTCTATCTGAGGAAGAAAGGCCAATTTCATCTATTTCTGAAAGACTAGAGGGGACAGGAACCACTTGTTGTTGTGTAGGCAGGACTTTAAGAGATAATCTGCCTGAATACTGGAGTGGCCGGGAGCATACACGGCTAAAAGATGAGACAGGTTGACCTGAGCCTATGCCATAATCGGGGCTACCTCTGAGAGAAACCTTTGACTGTGAGTCCCCCCTTGCTTTTTGATATAGGTCACTGCCATTGTATTTTCCATTGTCATCAGAACTGAGTTCCCCCGAATTAGATCTTGAAAGGCTAATAGGCCTCGGAAGGCTGTCCTCAACTCCAGTACATTGGAAATCATGCCCTTCATTTAAGAGTGCCAACAACCATGCGCTGTGCAGCCTTGGAAAATTGCTCTCCATCCAGTCTCGCTGGCATCCGATGAACTCACAATCGTTGGATGAAGTTCGTTGGATGAAGAGAGTGGCAGCAATGAAGGTTGCTCAACTGGAGCCACCACTGAAGGCTCTGCTTCATAGAGGACTGATTATAATTCTCTGGCTCAGGAGACCTGACCACCAATTACATAGAAATCCCGCCTGGAAAGTGCGAGACCTCCACCGTGCCCATTTCACCATTGGAATTGTTGCTACCATGGTGCTGACTATCTTAAAACATTGAGCAGCTGAAAGGGATGTAGCAAAGCTGTAGGATAACTGGGACCTTCTCTGGAGGAAGAGACACTGAACCACTGGCCGTGTCTATCCTCACCCCTAGATACACCAGATCTTGAGTGGGAGTAAGATTACTTTTTTTCATACTGATCAGCCAGCCAAAACTTTAAAAAGTTGAAAGGACCAGAGCGCAATAAGCCAGCAGCCTGTCCCGGTCTTGACTGAGGAGCAAGATGATGTTGAGATAGTTGTATATTAGGGGCCACCACTGAAAGTAGGACCTTTGTGAAAACTCTGGGAGAGGTGGTGAGTTCAAAAACGAAGGCAGACAAATTGAAAATGCAGATGAACTACCGCAAAGTGCAGACATTTTTTAAACTGGAGGTGAATTGGGGCATGAAAATAGGCATCCTTCAAGTCTACAGAGAGAAGCCTGGCTGAACGACTTTCAGTATCGTCTGGAAGGACTCCATCTTGAAGTGCTCCTTCTCAGTGGCGGACCTAATAACCATAGAGCCCTGGTGCAAGATTTTATCTTGGGCCCCCCTCCCAAGACAGGGGGGGGGGGGGCGGGGGGGGGGCG
>NW_017306316.1:85111-94638 GCF_000935625.1 Nanorana parkeri
GCTCCCTCTCTCTCCTCCTGGCCGCTCAGAAGCTGCAGCGTCCGGGAGGAGAGAGAGGGAGCGCTGACATGTGTGATCGCCGCCGCCGTGGCCATCTTAAATAGGCCCCCCTCCCAGTCGGATCTTTCCACCCCCGCCACTGCTTCACCTGCCTATATGGTAGTGCCGGCTCTGTAAGTGATGCGCCGGGCTAGGGAATAAGCGACGCGCCGGACTCGGGAATAAGCAACGCGCCGGACTCGGGAATAAGCAACGCGCCGGACTCGGGAATTAGCGACGCACCGGACTCAGGAAAACAGTGGACTTAGCAGTAAAAACAGAAGAACACTAAGGCCTTGTTCACACCGAAAGCGTTGCATTCCAGAGCGGTAGCTGCTGGAACGTACCGGGATCGCTCACAAAACTTCCCCCTGCGTTCAGGGGCGGGATGGTGCATTGAATTCAATGGCACCGCTTCCATGTCCTTCCCCCCAGCCCACAGTGCGAACGGATGCGTGGCTAAACTTTGCCTACATTCCGTTCCACTGCAAACGCAAAAAATGGGGCCTGCTCTATTTTTTGCGTTTGCAGTCGAACGGAACGCAGGCAAAGTTTTGCCAAGTGTCCGATCGCACTGCGAAGTGGGGGCGGGGTGGGGGGGAGCGTGGAAGTGGTGCCATTGAGTTCAATGCACCCCTCCCGCCCCAGAACGCAGGGGGAAGATCACGGTGCGTTCCAGCAGCTACCGCTCTGGAACGCACCGCTTTCGGTTTGAACAAGCCCTTATGATAAACCCTCCCCAGGCCCACCTACCTGCTTGTTGCTGTTGCCCTAGTTGGTCCAGCCTCAGCCTGGTCAGATGCCCTGCTCCTGCCGAGCCCACACTGGAAGTGCAGGAAAGTGCCGCTCGCTGTCCACAGTGACAGCCCTGGAGCCTCCATGCTGCCCGGTGCTGCAGCATCTACCTTGATCGATCTGCGCTGTCAGCTTGCTTGGGGCGGCCGCGGACAGGTCGCATCTCACTCGGCCCGACATAGCCCCGCCTCCGGTCCCGCCTCGGCCCCTCCTCTTCCACCACCTGACCGTTCTCTCTGTGCGGCCCAGCTCGCCGCAAGGACCGCAATCGCTTCCCTCACCCCATCAGGGCCCTCGGGCGGCCGCTTGCCTTGCGGTAGTGCCCGGTACTTTTGATCGATCACCGGCCTGGCTTTGGGGGTGCCCTGGACCTTACCCCACTGGGCCCCCCAACAGCCTCAGGCCCCGGGCCCTCGCACCGGTTGCACCGGCGGTAGTTCCGTCACTGCTCCTTCTCTATGTGCTAGTTTAGTGTTTTTAGATCTATAACTGGTCTCCACTGCCCGTTCTTCTTTCGTACTAAAAATAGAGGAGAATACACTGCTGAGAATCGTTCCTGGTGATGCAGTCACCACCGCCCTTTGGGAGAGCAAGGTTTCCACATAAGTCCACAAAACATTTCTTTTGACAGTGCAAACCGGCAGTTCGGTTGCAATGAATGAGGAATGGGAAGGTCTGAGGAAGCTCCACAAATGCCCTCTCGAGATTGTGTTCAGCACCCACCGATCCTTAATATTGTCCGCCCAGACTTGCCGGAACCTGGCTAACCTGGCTCCCACTTGACAAACCTGGGCAGGCGGATCCTCAAAAGAACTTTTGTGTGTCTTGCCCAGGAGAGGAGACACACTTCTTAGACTTTGAAAATGTGGAAGAAACTCTCCATGGTCTCCAAAACTCTTCACCTGGCTTTACGATTTTGAGGCTTTAGTTGACACCCGAGCAGCCCTCCTGAAATGTGAATTCCTTTGCCTTAAGAGCCTTCTGCCCAGGGCAATATTCCTGGATTTTCCAACAATGGCCTTAGGCCTGGTTCACACCTGGGCGTTTTACAGCGCGTTCCTACGCTCTGTAAAACGCTCAACATGTGAAAACCATTGATTGAGTTTTACAGCGCTTAGGAACGCACTGCAAAACACCCTACGCCCAAAGAAGTACAGGAGCTTCTTTGGGGTGTATTTGCCGCGCGTATCCATTGGGATACAGCCAGGTAGATGTTTCGTTTTCTAGGACGGGAGCGCGCAGCGAAAACAAGTTTAAACTGCTGTTAAATCGTTTTTGTTTTAAACTTTTTGCCTATATCTACTGTTTGATAGCAGTAGATATTAGGCAGATAAACCGGAGGCTTTAGAACACCTTTAAAGAACCTTCTTTTGTTTTCACGCTCACTGACCTCATCCTCCAAAAGAAACGTCTGCCTCACTGCTTTTAAGAAAGGTTGGACTAGTGCAAAGTTAAACCCTTCAGCCTGGTTCTCCTCGTCTTCACAGATGCGACTATCTGACCCGGACCCAGGATCCTCTCCTTGTGCCCCAAAGTGTGCCGTAGCCGGGTCTGACTGACGAATCCCTACTTGGGAAGTACCTGTTCGAGGCTGATTAATGGACTGCGCACTAGCTACAAAATCCTTAAGGGAGTCCTGAAAAACTTTCATTAGAGAAATTATTTGCTGTCATATCTTTAGTTGTCTCATTGAAGCAGCTTTCTAATGCTGTTTTTCTAGGTCATGCTGGATTGCTGCATGCCCAACACTGATCTGGATGTGGTTGCAGATAGTGATAGGAATCAAAGTGGCTACAGTGTCCATCAATGGGGATCTGTTGCACTCCATATCATAGCTTTTGCAAGAGAAGTAGCATTCTCTGGAAGGGGATCTGTGTCTTGCAGAAGAGGACGATTTATGTCTGTCCTTAAGGACCTGGAGCTTTCCTTAAGAGACCTGGATGAATTAGAGTAAAAGAAGAAACAAACCAGCTATGATCAGATTGTCCAGGAAGGCCTCCACAAGTAACAGGCAGGCAGCCGCTTACCTTCTCTTTAGGCGCTGGTCTTTGGTAGGGGTTGGCTTGTCAGAAGGCCTACAGCAGCAAGTGCCACAAAACATCACTGTAACTACAGAGAATGCGCAGGGAGGATTGAGCAGAGTGGCAGCGAATGCTCCCTCAGAAGGCAAGGACGCCGTCCACACTAGAAAAGGCAGCCCTGAGTTTTAAGGACGCCAACGGAAAAAGCCCTGCCCCCTCCAAAGACACCAGCAGCCCACTGCGCATGCGCCGCCCACATCACCACCTAGCCAGGAGGAATAGAATGCCTACTTGCGTTCCAACTCCCAACTGTCACAAGGAGCCGGAGCTGGTGGAGTTACAGTGCAAGTGCTGCCACACCCCGCCTAACCAACCACAGGGCAGACAGCAACACTAAGCTCCACCTTACAAGCAGGGAACTAGAAAGAAGCAAAACCTGAGCTGGAGTGCATAGCGTGCGCTCCACAGACCCTACCACCGCACAGCTGCAGTAACAACCAAGGAAATATGCCAGGAAACATGTTCCCACCCCAGCATAGACCATGGATTTACCAGGCATAATAAGGCCTTGTAGACCAGCAGAGAGGCTCCTCTGCAGGATGAATCTGAGGACTGCACCCAGGAAGCAAGGGAAAGGGTGGACAGGCAAAGATTTGCCTCCAGGTAAGCGGACTGCTGCAGTCCTATCAGACTCAGGAGGAAAAAGTAAGAACACTTATCGTTGGTTATGGCTCAAATGTATGAGTTATGATCCTATCAGAGTTAGGGAGGCGGAGCCATTAACTATTTTGTGTGCTGACATGGAGCTGTCAGGAAAAGCTGTTTCTCACTAAAGAAACATGATAGAAAAAGTGAAATAATGCTAGTATATGATCTGGAGGGTAGGAGATAGTTTAGCGCAAATGAGTGGACATACATTTAAAGTTTGGGTGAGGAATGTGTCAAACCTTTACTCAGCATCTTTCACCCCTAGTGTTAATGAATCTCATAGGGATTCATTAGAGTAACTGAGGAGTGTGGATTCTGGGAGATTCCACACATCAGGCTTTCACATGTCATTGTTAAATACTTAATTTAATTAGCAGAAAACTTTAACAGCCTAGACAAGGCATCCCAGATTTCATACATGCAGATTTCAGTATCACTGGCTCTGTTTGTACTATTAAACATTTTCAGCTAAATTCAAATGCAGTGTTGTGTCACTGCATCAGTAAGTGTAATGCAGAAACTCACAGCAGATTTAGGATGCTTTTGTTTGCCTATTGTTTTGACTTTGCTGGACTCTTTTTAAAGGAGACAACTAGAAAAACAACTTTAATCTCTTGCAACACTGCAATTATGCAGAAATTGTGACATAGGTTTTCGGATATAATCACACAATCAGTTATCACACAATCAGTTTGTCTGGTATCTGGTCAGCTTGTGCTTGAGTCAATAGTTGAATTTAATAGGTTAGTTATTGTCATTGAGGTCACCTTGGCCTAGTGCAATTACACTTTTTTTTTTAAATGGTTACCCAATAATAGTGCGATTGCAAAGCCATCATTGGCAGAGAAAGGATTAAAGTGATAATAAAATCATAAGCTATGCTTTTTCAGCAAATGCTGAATAAATCACTTACAATGGATGCTGCTCCTTGATGTTTATAAGTTTTAGCTTCCTGCAGAATCAGCTGGTCCCCTGAGCACTGGACCTGATATCCTGTTTTAGAGTGACTCTTTTCCCTTGCAGGGTCCTATGGAGCCACCCTTGTGTGTGCTAGTAAGCTGTATGCCTCTCCACAAACACACAGACAGCAAGACAAGCCACCTCACTCCCCCCTGCTCCCCGCTCCTCCCTTCTTCAAGCTAGTACATAGTTGCTGGAGACTGCTCTGTCCCTTGTGATCTTGTACTGGAATGGAAGATCAGGTAAGCTCAGCTGAGAGAGTTTTAGCTGTTTGGAAAAATGATGACAGATTTACCTGGCACTTGTCATGATGATAAGTGCTTGGAAAAAATGTAAAGGAATACTTTGCTAGGCAATATATATTTGTTTGGGAGTGTAATACCACTTTATAGCCCATTTCCACCTTTGTATCTAATTAGCATTTATTGCGGTAATGTAGAGGTGCAGTAATGATGTACATGTGTGTACATTTTTATGACTCACATTACAGGCTTTCTTAAGGTGCCCATACACCTTACGATTATCGTACGAAACTTTTCGTCCGATGATCGAATAGTCGTACGATTTTCGTACGACAGCCCCATCCTGCCCCGATTATCGAAAGATTAAATCAGCGGTAGTTTAAAAAAAACACCTGGACGACTTGCGGTAATTGACCGTAATTATTTTCGTTTGCGCATGCGCAGTTTTAATCGTACGACTTTTGACGGACGGAAACACCACCAACCATGCGAACATCGTACGATCTAGCAAAGTTTTCAAACATGCTTGACCGTCAAAAGTCGTACGATTGTACAGTAATGTCGGTCGGGCACTGCTATGCACACATACGATTATCGGACGAAAAGTCGATCGCATACGAAAATCGTCCGATAATCGTAAGGTGTATGGGCACCTTTAATTTTAATGGATTTTTTAGTAGACCTGAGCCCTGCAAATAAAAAAAAACTCCACATGAAACTCTGTGTGACACTGGGGTCAGATTGTAAAGCAGCTGACTCCCTCCTTGTGAGTCATTGTAACAAAATCACTGCACACCAGCTCGGTCTTCCTAGGTCACAATACACTGTCCAGGGGGGTTGTGTCAGAGAATAGTGAAAACCAGACAAGCATAAGATGCTAGTTAAAATATTTATTAAGAGCAGTGTCCACAGGAGCAAGCAAAAATCATAAACCGGAACAAGCCAAGGTCAGGAGCCGGAGTGGGTAGTCATACAAGCCAGGTCAGGAACATGGAGATCAGCGTGGACAGGAGCAGGAACCAGGAAATCAGCGTGGTCAGGAACAAGCCTTGAGCAGGAACCAGGAAATCAGCGTGGTCAGGAACAAGCCAGGAGAAGGAACCAGAGGAGAACAACAGCCAGGATTGGGTCATACACAGAATCAGGATACACAGAGCAGCAGGAATGCACTAGCAGGTAAGAACGTGGGCAAGGTCAGACTGGACTGAGTGGTTTATATAGTGAGTGAGGTGGCATCATCACTCAGAGACAAGAAACTCCCATTTGGCTCTCACAGATGATGCTCTCCTGTTTGGCCATAGCAAAGGAGGAACCACAGGTGGGTAAAATGGCAGCCAAGCCAGAATGCTGCAAACCAGATAAGTCAGGGTGGAACCCTGACAGTACCCTCCCCTCAACTACCGCTCCTCCACGGAGGGGGACCTGGGTTAGAGGGAAAATGAGCATGGAAGGGGCGCAATAGAGCTGAGGCGTGAACATCTTCAGATGCCACCCAAGAGTGTTCCTCCGGACTATAGCCTTTCCAATGAACCAAATACTGCAAACGACCCCTGGACACACGGGAATCAACTATACTGCGAATAACATACTCCTCAAACTTGAGTTCGACTCGAACATAAGCAGTTCATGTGTTCGGCGAAGACACAAACTGTCAGGGCGTTCGGCGGGCTGTTCACCAGCTGAGCTCCCCGCAACGCACTTTGCCTTGCGAGCCCTGATTGGCTAAAGCCATGCACTTGACCAAATCAGGGCACAGAGAACTGTGAAAACCATGATTGGGCATCATGACTTTGCCCAATCATGGCTCACCTGTTACAACTGTAAGCAGTTATTTACAGTATATGTTGCCAGCATCTGTCAAAATGATATTCTGCAGCGGGTGTTCGTCGCGAGCGGACGGGAAAGCGGTCGTCTGTTTTGTTTTTTTTTAATTATTATGTCTATTTATGTTTTTTATTGTTTTATTTTTTATTTCGTCATCATCGTGGACAATGCTGGACGTCGTGATTGACGCTGGATTACGGCGGTGGATCCATTTAAACATTTTTTTTTAAATAAAAGACTTGTCAAAAGCTTGTCTTTTGTTTTTTTTTAAATAAAGGATTTTTTCAAAAGTCTGGCCTCTTTTTTACAATTTGATTTAACCCTTTAGTGAATGGTTAAGGGTACAAGTACCCCTTATTCATTCACAAGACGGGGGGGCCGCATCTGTGTGCCCCTTTATTAAAGGGATACCCTGATGTGAATAAGCTGCCTGCCCGCACCCCCACAGCCACCACCCCAGGGCTTGTGGGGAAGAGGCCCTTGTCCCCATCCGTTATTTTGGTATTTTTTTTAAGTGTTTTTCATTGATACATGTCCCCCAGTACAGTACCCGAATCCCCATACCTTTTTTTATGGCCATTAACTTGCAAATAAGCTTTCAAAATAGGATCAATTGATTTTTCAAAGTTCTACCCCCTAGACTTGCATTGAGTTCGAGTTCGAACTTTTTCCATGTTCGAACAGGGGGGTGTTTGGCTCATCACTACTTGCCAGAACCTGGAGGTCTCAGCGGCGGAGATGGCGGAGGCAGGGGAAAGAATTGAGGACTGAAGATCAATATGACAGTGCTGGAGAAGGGCACAATTGTAAAGTAGGTGCTCCCTAATGTGCAAATATTCTGTGCAAACTTGCAGATTAGGACAAAGAAGTTTAAAGGATAACTATGAGGAGTGCTTTTCACTCACCTCATAGTTCTAGCCGACCTGTGACAATGAGACTGTCACAGGTCGGCTCAGTAGATCGGGAGGTGAGCGAACACATACCGGCGTTGGCTCACCTCTCGATCCTATCACGGCCCTCTGCCGTGACAGGGGAGGGGCTGGATTCCCCCCCTCCCTTCTGCGATCCTCCAGCGCTGACTGGCGGAACGGACGGGGAGAGGGCGGGTACAGCTGGCTCTGTCTCTAGATAGGCAGAGCCAGCTGTCAGTCACGCAGCTGGGCGGATCCCGGCACAATTGTTGGGATTCGCTTCACCTGCGGCGTCTCAGTATACCGCGAGCAGTAGCTCGCGGTATACTGTGGCGTCTCAGTATACCGCGAGCTACAGCTCGTGGTATACTGAGCCTAGGGTGACGGGAGGACGCTAGTTTGCGTCCTCCCGTTACCCTAAGGAGAACTATGGGGAAAAGCCTTAACCCCATAGTTCTCCTTTAAAAATCGATACATGCTTGTAAAATGTGTGGATTTATGGTCTTCTAAGAATATTCTCCCCCATTGTCTTGTGTAAATGTTCTTGGTGAGTATTGTGTCAGCCACCTACATTACTTTACATTAGATTACTGTTTGTTGTGAACATACAAACTGAAAAGCACTCAAAACACTTCTGTGCTGTCTGAGAAATTTTTCAAATATTTGTATATTTAAAGTAAACTTATTATGAGAGAAAGGAGGCTGCTGTCGCTGATCTACATCTAAGAAGATAAGATTCTTTATAAAGATCCTCTAGCATACAATTAAGTTTCCATTTTCTAAATGGTGCACTAAATATTCAACACAGTGTAATATTCAGGGCGGATATGACCCGTAGCCAGCCGTATGAGCAAATAAACTTTTATTCTTTTCCTCAAACAATCAAATAAAAATGGTTTATATTCAGCAGAATGACAAAATCAACAGGGCTTATTGTCAGCAAACACAAGATTCGGCTCAGGGCCTGTATACCAAGTCCCACCTCAGGGCTAGAGCCCCAGCCTGCTCACAGAGGGTTCCAGTATGGACACAGGTGCCCCAGCAGTGTCTCGGTAGATGGTATTTCACAGCTTAACGCACACAGCCATGTGTCCTGCTCCAAACACTCCTCACAGACACTGACTGACTGGCTTCCTGTTCCTTTTTTAACACACCCTCTGGCTGGTGGGTTAACCCTTTAATTACCAGAACTGACTGTAGTCAGGGAGGGAGGCTCTGTCCCACCCAAAAATCTCTCTTAAGGTGCCCATACACCCGTACCCGTGCCCGTACGATTTTCGGCGGGTTAGTGGCGTTCTCGGGAGACAAATGCCGAATGGGCCGGTGTGCGCAAGCGCACCCTGCACGCTCAGCATTGCAGTAATCGGAAGCCCTCCCCTCAGCGGGGCGGGCTTGCGATGATCGCACGTACGATCTGCCTGTCCAAGATGGGCAGATCGTACGAGCTTTTAATTACCTTACAACCATCGCACAATGAAAGTCGTGCGATGGTTGTAAGGTGTATGGCCAGCTTGAGCCTTACAAGTCTGACCCGGAGCCCCTCACCCTGCTTGGCGAGAACCCTGAATAGAAGGTGACCTTAACGGGACCACCACCTAAAGAAGGGAGGATATACCGTCCATCCAGGACCCATTCCTGGCGTCCTGTACAACAGTTACAGATTAATAACAATCTACATATGCATTAATGATAATTAAACCTATATAAAAAGACCAACTACTCTTAAAGTGACACTAAACTCATCAACCTATTAACAAAAATGTATCTTATTTTTGTATCACTCGGCTGTAGATCCTCAAATCATCTCTGAATTCATGCTGACACGGTCCTTCCTTCTGGAGGGTGGCTACTTTTCTTTAATTTCGAGTGCATTAAATAATTACAAATTAATTTTCGCTGCAGCTAAGTGACAGAAAAAAAGTGACATTTTTCTTTTTAACTTTTAAAAGTCCACATAAATAATAAATACCAGACCCTTTTTTTTTTTTTAAATAGAGGACTTGTCAAAAACTGTGTTGTGTCCCTCC
>NW_017306316.1:94690-95384 GCF_000935625.1 Nanorana parkeri
TACGGACGGAGATTATTACAAATAATCCCTGAGACCTGATAATAATACACTATAATACGATAAAACCCCCTGAGACAACCAGATCAATGATATCTCCGAATTATGCACATGCATATTATTTGTCCAACAAAAAAATTCTTGCCCTTCAGAATTTAAAGCAAATCATGACAAAAAATTCCAGTTTACATTCTAATTCATAATACTGTATATGTATTAAAGCCTACAAGCCAATGTCCTAGCTACAATCAACTAGTAGGTGGATAAAACTCCAAAGAATGCAATTTATTGCTTCCTTCAATATGTCTACTCAGCTACTCAGCATTATTTTAGAAGCTCCTTTAATCAGGTACTAATATAATCCTCTCTCGTATCCGTCTCATTCTTTAAAATCACTTTGGCATCTGAGGCTCTAATACATCACTACCTGTGTAATCCTGTTTTTAATCCTGCTAATCTGTTTTGCTGAAAACACATTGAGTCTTTACATGAATATCTTGTTGTATTATGTACCCTGTACTCCACCCATACTAAACTACTCACACACTTCCGAGAACCACTTAACCCCTTGCTGTCCGCCCATTGTAAAAAAAGGGCGGACGGCGGATGCTTCCCGGTGGGGTCACATAAATGTACGTCATTTGGGAATGTAAACAGCCGGCTCTACAGCTGACCGATCGCTTGTAATACCCCCCCC
>NW_017306316.1:95413-114863 GCF_000935625.1 Nanorana parkeri
TGGTTATCCTGGGCTCCGCTATCCCCCCTGCGAGCCCGGGACCGGCACGGCAGCTGCCCGTACAGAGAACGGAGGAGAGATGAGCATTTCCTACCGCTGATCTCTTCTCCGTTCTCTCTAAAGGCGGAAGTGATGTGTATTACATCACTTCCGCCTTTAGCAGTCATTTCTCTGGCTGCTATAGCCAGAGAGAGGCTAGTGAAGCAGATTTCTGCTTCATCAGCTTCTTTGGGGGTCCCCAGGTGACATTATGGGTCTTAAAGACCCCTGATGTCTCCATAAAGAGGACCTGTCATTGTTTTTTTGGCTATCACATAGGGGACTTTTTAGCAATCAAGTTAAATGTAAAATAAATAAATAATGAAAGTCTCATATATAAAAAAATAAATAAAAAACACCAAAAAAAGCTTTAAGCCCCCGCGTGCACGCACGTATAAACGGAAATACGCATCGGGTGGGCCTACGTGCAAAAACAACGATTACGCCGCACATGTTACATATCACCGTGAACGTCGCAGTGAGAACAATAATTCTAGGCCCATCAATCACTGATCACATTAAACTGATGAGCGGTAAAAGCTTTTAAAGCGTCGCTTATGGCCAATTTTAGGACATGGTCGTTGTTTGCGACTTTGCGGGTGCACGCAATTTTAAAGCTTGACATGTTTGGTGTCTATTTACCCGACGTGCCCCCATCTTTAATATTTTACAATAATAATAAATGTTTTATAACATAACATAGGGAAAGGGGTTTTTTTTTTCAAAATTTTTGGTACTATTTTTATTATATAGTAAAAACTAAAAACCCCAGTCGTGATTAAATACCACCAAAGAAAGCCCCATCTGTCCCCAAACAATTGTATAAAATGAATTTCAGTACAGCGTTGCATGACGGAAAAACACCCGGTCAGCAAGTGGTTGAAGTACAATTAAACCTTCGGGTTTTTATTGCATTTATCTACTGCTAGCAAGCAGTAGATATATACAAAATCTTCACACAAAAAAATGATACCAAAAAGGTAATTACTTGTCTGTGCCTCTTCTGAGCGCACCTGTCTGAAGTTCTGAAGATTCTCGGGCGGCTGCGAAGGATCATGGAGTGGGCGCATGCACAGTACAGATCTTTGGCCGGGAGAAGAGGAGAGACACAGGGTAAGTCAATGCACGCAGCCTGGCAGCGTGCACACGCACAGACACCGTGGGACACAGGAGACACAGCAGTCAGCTCTGGGTCAGAGACCGGCACCAGTGCTGGAGGGACTCCTGAAAACTACTGGAAGGAAGATGATTGGATCAAGAGACTTTAATGTCACTTTAAGATGGACCAATGAACAGCACCTGAACCAGCTACTGCTTTTCATGAACTTCCTTCATTGCCACCTACTTTATGTAAAAGTAAAACAATCACAGCTCATTCCTCCCCTGAACACCGTGCATTGCTTGAATGAGTGCTGCAACCCACAAAGTAGTGCATGTGCTGCACAACCTATCTTTTACTCTTCTCAATAAAAGAGTAGGATCAGGACATGCTTGCAGGCAGATCCACCAGCCAGTTTTTCAGGGGAACCTGATCGAACGCCCAGTGTTAGTCTATGGGCAGCTTGATCTAAATCAGTGGCAGAACTATCGCCATAGCGACCCAGGCGGCCGCTATGGGGCCCGGGGCACAGGGGGGCCCAGCCAGGACCAGGAACAAAGGGGTCCCCCTGATGCTGTGCCGGCCGCATGGGTTGTTATGGCATCGCAGACTGCAGGACTGTCACTGGTGGCTGTAAGGAGTAGAGCGCCACTGTCCAAATCACTGACATCCTGTAAGTGATCTGTGCAGCGGCGCATTCCTTCTCACAGCCCCTGCTGAAGTAGTGACAGCCAGCAGCTGTGGTGAAGGAGGCCAGGGCCAGGTGGACGAGAAGGCCAGGCTCGGTGCAGGAGGAGGAGGCCTGACCCTGTGGCAGTGGAGGCAGAGGAGTCGGGCCCAGCGGCGACCTTGGAGGGGGTGGATGCCCTGGGCCACCGGTGGAGGAGGCTGACAGTGGATCGGGGCTGACCATTAAGGGGTGTGACCAGCCCACCCGGGACCCTGCAGAGCCCACCATAGAGCGTCTATGGTGGGCTCTGCAGGGTCACTCTCAGTTAGGCTGTGCAGGGTCTCAGGTCGGCTATGCGGCATCTCAGTGGGCTCTGCAGTCTCAAGTGGGCTCTGCACGGTGTCAAGTGGGTTCTGCGACTTCTATAGTATGTGTGGGTTCTCAAGTGGGCTGTGCGGATTCTCTGGTATGTTCGGGGGCTCTTAGGTAGGCTCTGCAGGGTTTCAGATGGGCTGTGTAGGGTCTCTGGTATATGCGGGGTCTCAAGTGCGCTATGCAGGATCTCAAGTGGGCTGTGTGTGGTCTCAGGAGGGTTTTGCGGGGTCTCTGGTGGGCTGTACGGGGTGTCAGGTGGGCTCCGCAGGGCCTTTGGTGGGATGTGCGGGGTCTATGGTGGGCTCTGCAACAGTGAGTGGGAACGTGTTCTGGAGGCAGGTCCTTATTCATTTATTTTTTGGCGGGTGGTGGTTTGGAGGAGGGCATAAAAAATTTTGCTATGGGGCCCTGTGATTTCTAGTTACGCCCCTGATCTAAATGGACGGGCCCAGGTCCGGAAAGACAAATGTATCAGAGTTACATTTTGCCAGACCTTATCGAGCCAGATTGGGGGATAATCTGATGTAAGTGGATATAAGTCTGTTTACATCCAATTCCCCATAGACCAATATGGGTCAGGTAATTCCATTTTTTCCCTCCACTGGACAGACACGAATGTCACAACGGTGACATCTCTTCCCATCAGCAGGGGACCTATGCACTGAACCCTTCCTAATTGGACCGTGTGAAAGGGGCCTTAGTACAATCCTGCTAAAGGGGGTATTTATATGACCCCCAAAACATGTTGGCTATTTCTACACTGTCCTCTACACTGAATAAACATATATCAGGATTACAGAGTGTGGTGCTTCAATACACAAGCCTACAATTTAATATGCTTGTGGCTGCTCTTTTACAGTACAGAAATGGTGCACCTAATAGTAAACCATACTATAAGTCAGGAGCTTTACTTATTGTTATCTAACCACCTATGGCCAGCTTTACTTCAATGCCACAATATCACTACTCAGGCAAGTATAATCTTACACCAAACAGAACAGCATTGCTCTCAACAGCCCAAGTCATCTGTATCTAATAGGTATGCAGTGTAAAGCAGGTCGTCCTGCTCTTCAGGTTTGTGTGGCTGTCGGTGCACCCAGGAATTCTCATACTCTGACCTTTAGACTAAATCTGCGTCTCTGGGGAATCAGATGTAAATGGACATGTGGAGAGCAGTCTTCTCCTCTCACCTGTCACATTTAATATTAAAATAAAACAATAAAGAGGTGATTAAAAAGTAAAAAAATGTCATGGTCCACTTGCTATGATAACCAGTTGATTGGCAGGCTCCTTCCCTACAGGGACCCAGCTCCACCGCATAGAAGGAGGACAGGAGCCTGCAGGGGGGGGGGGGGGCGCAAAATGTTGTTCTGCCCCGGGCGCCCGTTACTCTGGTTATGTCACTGGTTCTATCCCGCTCCTAATGACCATATTGATCTAGAAGTTTTTGAACGTACTTATTGAAGATGCCCATAGAATGTACTTCCTGAATGCAGTGACACAATTTCACTCAACTCTCACAGAGCCTGCCTTCTGAACTACAACTCAACGTCTGAACAATGTAACATTATCATTGCAATGCAAGATGGGATATGTAGTCCTGAGAAATGCATCCCATCAAGCAGAAGTGTAAGAGACGCAAAGCACACTGGGAATCCAGCTGGTGAAAGTGATGGGCAGACGGAAGGCAGCACTCACTACATAAAAGAGATTTTTTTGGGGGTTGATTGCATTACCAAAAACAACTCCAATGTATATTCCTATCACAATGATGATGTTATAACAAGATAGTACATGCTGAAACTTTACACCTCTGTTATTTCATACAGGCATGATAGATGATTTTACAAACATATTTCAATTATTTCATTTGTTCCTTGCAGGATGTTGTACTTTTGACAAATGTTGTAAGTGAAAATGTTTCTGCTTATGGGGCAATAGAATGCCAGTAACTCGCGTCAAGTGAAATATGAGCTCAACAAATGTGTAGGAAAACATTTTATGATAAGGTAGACCAGAGTAAGATAAGAAATAATGAAATGCAGCAGTAAATCAGGATACCATAAAATGCAAGCAATCAAGAAGTCAATGTGTTAAAAACAAAGATAAAATATTCTTCTTAGGTAACGATTTTAACCCCTTAGTGACCAGTGACGTCCATAGTACGTCACTGGCACCAGACTCCCAGTGGCTTTAGCTCTGTTTACAATAGAAGCCATTCTGGCGACTCAGCTGTTGCCAGATCGCTTCTCCGGCCCCCCCAACACCCCTGCCGTGTTTCCGCTGCCCTTCCTATGGGCCCGGGAGGGTGTCGGTGGGAAGCTGGGGAGGAGATCGGTGAATGGACGGGAGTGACGCGTATTGCATCACTTCCGGTCCATGAGCTGTCATAAGCTATTCAGCGATCTGCACTTCAATAGCTTATTTCAAGTGTAAAGGTGATAGTAGGAGTTTTTTAGACCCCCAGTATCACCTTAAAGAGTACCTGTCACCACCAATCTGCTATCACATGGGGGGCTTGTAAGCCCCCCTATGTGATAGCAATTAGAATTAAAAAAATAATAATAAAAATAACAGTTTTAAAATAGTATCAAATTAAACAAATGTAAAAATAATTGTTAAAAAAAATGTAAAGTCCCCCGCCCCCCGCGAGCATGCGTGTCATACCGGAAACATGCGTCAGGTGTGCCTACAAATTGCAATTGTGATATACATGTTGCAAACGCTGTGCGGCGCATTTGTGATGCAATTTTGATGTGTGCCAGTGCTGTTTTTTGTTTTGTGGGCTGTCATTATGCAGATTATTCTCTGAGGTTACTTCCTGCTTCATTTCGTAGCACTTCCCTTTGTTTGTGTGAGTGAGCTGGTGAACAGACATGTTTCATTTGTATGCAGGCATGTTCTTTGTGATGGCTATTGCAATCCTGAGACATCGTTTTGGGGTGCACCCACCCTTCAAGTTAAGGGAATCAAGAGGGTCAATTATGGACTTTATTTGAGGACTTGCACGCACATCCAGAAACGTTTTTTGCATTCACTCATATGTCTATTCGAAGGTAATATCTGTTATTTATCCAAAGCCCCCCTTTTTTGTATTCATTCTGTTGCTGTCCGGTGCATTTGTAAAGCGTTTTCCGCGCGTTCTGGTGCGCTCCAGTGCAGAGAAAATGTGGCATGCAGTATTTTTTTCCCCCTGCACGGGAACGGACCAGTTTGAACAGAGCCCGGAAATCCCATACAAATACATTGGGATGCATTTTTGGTGCGGGAGAAAAAGGTAACGGTCTGGATCTGATTCGGACACGGTGTGAATGAGAATGGGCGTGGCAGTGCATTGAACACAATGGCACAGAAGCCATGCCCCCCGCCCGCGGTGCGATCGCTGGAGCCCAAACGCGTGGCACATTAGTGCCTCCGTTCCGGTCCAGTGCGATCTGCAAAAAATAGTGCATGCAGCATTTTTTGCAGATCGCACTGGACCGGAACGCAAGCACTAATGTGTTCAGGTCCTGGCGATCGCACCGTGGGTGGGGGCGTGGCTTTAGTGCCATTGAGTTCAATGCACCGCCACGCCCCAAAACAAAGTGAGCCGGCGGTTTGCGCTCCGGAGGCCGAACGCACTGGAACTTGATGGTGTGACTGGGCCCTTAGTCCTGCACAATCGCTGCTCTTTGTTTCCCACTTTTGTGTCCTCATTGCTTTCACTGGGTGCTAAACGTGTGACAAACGCGGGAAGGTCACACATGTAGCATAATCTGCCGCACACGCCTTGCATTTTTTTCCACGTGTTTTAGGGCCCATTCACACCAATTGCCGTGAGTTCCAGAGTGGCAGCTGCTGGAACGCACAGCAATCGCTCACTAAACTCCCCCCTTCGTTCTGGAGCGTGGCATTACATTGAAATCAATGGCACTGCAGCCATGAACCCCTGCCCGCAGTGCGATCAGACGCGTGTCAAAACATTGCCTGCGTTCCGGTCCACTGCGAACGCAAACAATAGAGCATGCAGCATTTTTTGCGTTCGCAGTGGAACGGAATGCAGGCAACATTTTGCCACGCGTCCAATCGCACTGCGGGCAGGGGGGCTTGGCTGCGGTGCCATTGACTGCAATGCACTGCCATGCCCTCTCCCGCCCCAGAACGAAGGGGGAAGTCTACTGAGCGATGCGATTGCTGTACGTTCCAGCAGCTACCGCTCTGGAACGTGCTGAAATTGGTGTGAATGGGCCCTAAAACACATGGAAAAAAATGCAAGGCGAGTGTAGCAGATTATGCTACATGTGTGGCATTCCAGAGTGGTACGCACCGCAATAACTCACAAAACTTTCCCTCGCGTTCTTCTGGGTGTTGGCGGTGCATTGAATTCAACGGTACCGCTTCCACACCCCCAACCCCACGTCCCCCCCAGTGCCTGTGTTCCGTTCTATTGCAAACGCAATAAATGCATAAATGCTGCTTGCTCTATTTTTTGCGATTGCAGTGGAACAGAACGCAGTCAAAGTTTTGCCACACATCCGATCACACTGAAGGGGGGGGTATGGGGGATGGAAGCGGTGCCATTGAATTCAATGCACCGCCACACCCCCTTCTGCCCCAGGACGCAGGGGGGAGTTTTGTGAAGGATTGCGCTGCGTTCCAGCAGCTACCCCTCTGGATTGCACCGCATTTGGTGTGAACAAGCCCTTAGCACCCTCTGGAACGCACCGCAACTGGTGTGAATGGGCTTGTTCACACTAAATACGGCGTGTTCCAGAGCGGTTAGCCTGTGTTTTGGGGCAGGAAAACTGCAGCGGAGCGTGTGGATAAACAATGCCTGCGTTCAGGTCCAGTGCGATTGCAAACAAATGCTGCACCGTATGGATACAAGCTCTTAACGCACGTTCACGCTCAAGAAAAAAGTGTGTTTGCTCTGCTGCGGTTGCAAAGGGGTTGCACATTTTTTTTACACGCAGAGCGTGAGCAGTCACGGGACCCTTAGGGGTGAACAGGGACTAAAGGAGTCAGTGAGGCCATGAGGGGCTGAAAACTCTCCTTCCCCATCTCCCAGCAGGCAGCAGTGTCAAGGAAGGGGAGGGGGGATTAGAGAGTTTGCATCATGTGACTTAGTTGTATAACACAAGCAGCACATTACACAAGATGCTCCATGTGAGCTGTGAGTGAGCATGCTGCCAGTACATGGGAGGAGTACAGTCATGGAGCGGAGTCTCCTCCACAGGGGCACTCCTAGCTTGTCACCATGGAGATGGACTAGGCGGGAGGAGACAGCTCCAATCAGTCCGCGCCCATCACTGAGCCTTGTATAACAGTGTTTACTCCCATCACTGTCACTGCCCGCACACATCACTGTATGCTTCGGGACATCCACGGCCGGTCCGTTTTCCATGGAGCTGTTGCAGCCCGGACTTGTGATCTCCGGAGCCTCGTTTGCCTGTTTTCACCTGTTGAATGGCAGACTGGGCACACTGGTCCCCGCTCCCAGCACTGCTCTCCGGAACCCCTGGAAATGGAAGAACATCTGGACCTCGTTCATACACAGCCTGCTCACCGGAACATGGGCGCTGCTAGGGTGAGGACTGTGCCGGGGGAGTGATGGCGGAGCGGGATGAGGTTGTACGGGGTAACACATAGCAGTCTATAGGACCATACTAAACTCACAGATTGACTTTTAATCTCATAAAGTGTCAAAAAAAAACTTTTTTTCTTTTCTTTCTAATATCGGATAGAGGCGGGAAGGATGGGATCTCCTCTTTCTACTTCAATCCGGGGCTTCCTTTAAAGAAGTGCAGGGAGAGTAAAATATATTCGGGGCAAGTGATCAAAACTGGAGCAGACAGGATGTGGAGCAGTTGCGCATGGCAACCTATCAGCTTATCTTTTGTTTTTAAAGCTTATCTGAACAAACAGAAGATTGGTTGCCATGGGCAACTGCTCCAGTTTTGATGCATTCTTCTTGCTGTTCCCAATACTAAAGTCTCACATGCCAGTTCTGGGATTCCTGTGGAAAGAACCCCCAGGTGTCCATGTTCAGATGTGTCTGCTGCACCCATTGAAGTTCATGACGGTGACAGCGGCCGCATCTGTCAGCAGCAGTCTGCATGTACCTGGTATGATTTCGGATGGATGATTGTCACTGGATGCAGGATAGATGTGTCCAGGGACAATCCATCTATCCCAAACCCCAATCACACCATGTGCATTAAACTGCATTCAATATCACAAAGACACTGAGAATACAATTGTTTTCTATGCAATTTATGCAAATGGGTTGCATAATAATGCAGCACGAACCTGGCACAGGGTGTACTGTTCCCATTAGATCCCGGGTGAGCTGTGTTGCCATCCAGGTTTCTTTAGTAGCAATATCTGGGGTTTATGACTTGGCATACTTCAGTGTTTTCCTTATCTGTGTCGGTATTTCTATTGTGCTGTGTGGGGAAAAAAATGTTTTCTGTATTTGTGTTTAGATTTTACCTGCATCCTGAGATGGCAGAAGATTTGATCTCCACACATACCCGATTCTCACATAGTCTCGTCGCTGTATCTATAGGTGAGTCTTCTCTTATCTGACATTGGGGATTACTTGGCATGCTTTCATTCTCTCTGTACAGCCTCGGAAAATTAGCCAGTTCGTTTTTTTTAAAACCGATTACTAAACTAGGACATGTGTCCCAGACTATGATGAAAAAATCCGGGGTATAGTGATACTGGTAGCAGCGAGAGCAGCTTTGATTTGTATCTGGTACACAGAGATCACATAACTAGCCAGTTTATCGTGCAATACAAGTTGCAGCATATTCTCCTAACTTCTCTCTGTATTCAGTTTACTTACCGTGCCTTTTAATGGCTAAAAAAGCCCAAACTATTTAATATGAGGACCTATCCAATCAATGTGTATCAAATCAGGCAGACCCCTGCACTACATAGTTGTTTGTGATTCTTAGGGCTAGTTCACACCAGAACTGCATCAGAACCCCATTTGTCTGCACACCTGCGGTGTGATGCGGTTTGCCTCGATTTTACTGCAATTGATGCGTTATTTTGTGCTTAAAATGGGATTTCAGGTGCGTTCCGTTTGCATGCTTTTTTTTTAATGTATTCTGTTGCGATCCGATGCAGCTAAAATAGTGCAAGCAGTACCTTTTTCTGGCTGCACCGGAACGGACTAGTCTGGTGTGAACAGAACACCAGAATCCCATAGGAGAGCATTTTGCTGCGTTTTTGATGCAGCTCAAAAACAGAACGGATTGCATCTGGTGTGAATGGGCCCTGAAGGAGATAGTAGCGTCAGATTGTGATGTATTTGAAGAGCTCTAGGCAGTCCTCAGATCTTGGTAAGTTTTCGTTACTCCAACCTTGAGGTTTCCTGAGAGTTTCTATCCACCTGGGATTTTTATGAATTCTGGCATCTGCTGTTACATTCATTGCCGTGTTATAGTAAAGTCAAAGCGCTGTGCACGGATCCTGGTGATTGAGTATTTATATGTATAAAATTTACTAGGGGTGCTGCCCCACTTCAGCTGGGGGGAACTGTAAAACTGGAATACAAGAAGGACAGAAAGGCGCCCAACCTAGTGCAGATTATTTTTTATTTTAAAAGACACAAAGGTAAAAATGCAATGGTACTCACAATGGTAGGTCATAAAACAGCTCGTATGGATGATTTAAAAGAGACAGCAGTTTCAGGACTGCAATCTGCCTGTGTGCCACTGTAGTGTGGCGCTGTTGACGCCACACTACAGTGGAAGGGGGCGTGACCCCGGAAACGCATTTTTACCTTTGTGTCTTTTAAAATAAAAAATAATCTGCACTAGGTTGGGCGCCTTTCTGTCCTTCTTGTATTCATTGCCGTGTTGCTCCAACTCATCCAGGGTCGATTCCTCAGCAGTTTGGATGACCAGGACCAGACTTAGCAAAAATTTGATGCCTTATCGGAATACCATTAAAGTCAATGGTGATGGAATTCGGGTGGTCAATCAGTGGCTTTGCTGTGAATGAGGTGGCCAATCAGAGACTGTGTTTACTTCTGAAGGCCCACCTCTAGGGTTAGAGACATATAAAGGGAGCACATTATGGCCACCACCAAAAAGGTGGCTGGTGGAGAGGACTGCTTTCTGATCCCAGTAGTCCCCATAGCCGTGACATTACACATCGCTCAGGGGTCCCCAGACCCCTCTAGTGATGTGTATTAATAGTGTTAAAAAAAAAAAGTTGAACCCTTTAATGCTGGGAGAAGTGTGCCCCCCAAACTCCTCTAATTTGCTTTGTGAATGGCAAAGTCCAAGTAGGCGGCTGATACATGACACTGGCACTAATGTGTGACATGGTAGCCTATCTGATGCAGCTGTAGTAGGAAATACAGCTAATCAGAGCATTTATAAATGCTTTTTATAATGCACACTTTTTTATTTAAAGAAGTATAGCAGTTAAAAACGTAACCCTTGCTGTGGAGCTACCCCTGGTTAAGTGCTTGTTTTGGTCTAGTGTCTAAGAAAAAAAAAAAGAAGAAATACTCATCTGATCCTTGGCCCTGCTGTGGTGACCACTCACCTCCATCCCCCTCTGCTCCGGCTGTGGAGTGTCACTCGGCATCCTCACATCTAATAGACGTGATGGCATCACAGGTCATTAGATTGCTGGAGCCCCAGGGAGAAGAGGCTGGGGGGACCTTTCTGGCAGGACTGAGGATCGGGTGAGTATATATTTTTTATTTTAGACCCATTTAGTGTGGGGGTAGCCCCACTGCAAAGGTTCATTGTATAACTGCCCAGAGTTCTTAATTAACAGGCAGAGGTACACACACATTAATCTATCTGAGGTTATAAAAATGAAGATGCCTGAAGTTGGGTGTAAACACTCCTGGACGTGTTATATTTGTACAGTGCCCCGTCACTATCACTTTTGCCTGACAGATTGGTCTACAAGTAAATGCGGAGGGAAAAAAAATGACTAAACGCTTGAAGACCAGGTGTTTAGACCCCCTTCCTGGCCAGGCCATTTTTCAGTATTCAGCGCTGCGATACTTTGACTGACGTTTATTCCGTCATGCAACGCTGTACTGAAATTAATTTTATACCATTTTTTTTGGGACAGATAGAGCTTTCTTTTGGTGATATTTATTCACCACTGCCGTTTTTATTTTTGACTATAATTAGGAAAAATTACTGATTTTTTTTTACATTATGTTAGGAAACATTTATTATTACCCATTTTTTTTGGTAAAATGTAAAAGACGGGGTCACGTCGGGTAAATAGACACCAAACATGTCAAGCTTTAAAATTGCGCGCACCCGCGAAATTGCAGAAAACGACCATACCCAAAATTGGCCACAGGCGACGCTTTAAAAGCTTTTACCGCTCATCAGTTTAGTGTTATCAGTGATTGATGGCCCTAGAATGATTGCTCTCACGACGATGCGTAATGGGCGCAATCGTCGTTTTTGCACGTATGCGCCCCCGATGCATGTATGGGTTGGGACTTTAAAACATTTTTTTTGTTTTTTTATTCTTTTTTTTTTTTATGTGTAACTTTACATTTTTTTTGGGGGGGGGGGAAAATTAATTTTTTCGTGTACCGATCTCCCTCTGATCCCCTGTCACACAGGCACCATGCTGATCCCGGGCTCGCACCGGTCACAGCGGAAGGGGGGGATCGTTACCTCATACAAGCGAGCACCGTTGCCTGTTTTTAAATATCGAGCATTACCCGCTCGCGAGCCCAGCGGCGTGTCTGAGCGGTCGTCTAAAGACGCCCGCTTAGATCTAGAGAGGTGCCGGCCGTTTTTTTACAACGGCCGGGAGGTAGTTAAACTAAATTGAATTTACTGGATGCTAACTCTTTGTATCAACTGCATACACTTTGCAGAACACTATTTTTTATTCAATAGCAGTCCTTTGATTTCATCATAGACAGCCTGTACTTCCTCGTGACATCCCCTTCATGAGATTCCCGTTTCGTCAAAGGGTCCTTTGTTAAAGTTAAGACTATTCTTATTTGTAAATATAAAATGTCTTCGTGTTCCAAATTGCTGATACTCAGATCCTGGGACCCCTCGGTACAAAATAGTTTTCTCTGCAAGTAAAGGATACAATAATTGCCTTAGATGCTTGTTTGAGCCACTGGTGACCCTAAAACTTTGACTATAGTGGAAACTGTACTGATGATTTCTGGGGGAAGTGTGCTTGTGTTATAAAACGGCAGCAATAAAAAAACCTTATCACGCTATATATCATGTGAATTCAGAGCTGCTTTTATTGAAATGAGGCCCAGGGCAGAAATATAAATGGGATGCCTTCTATATCAGTCCTTTTTTTCTTTCAAAGGCATAGAACAGTTTCAGAAGTTATGTCTGTGTTGCATAACTAAACCCAAATCCAAGACGTAATTGAGCCATTTTACAAGAGCCACAATTGGTGTCATTACTAGAGTGGCAGGTGTAGCATGCATAGCCAGAACGATGCTATATTTAACAGAACAGTACTATGTTACTGAAATTAGAGGCGAGTCATGTGGATTCCCATGATGCTAAAATAATTTTTTCTAAAAAAAAAAAAATTACAATGTTTTTTTGTCTTTTAATTAAAACCATTAACTAATTCTGGTGTTTCCATGCAGCACTTCATCCATTGCATGTCTATGCCTAGGGTGGACAAATTTAATATAGAATTCAGTAGCCAGTCTGTCCAATCTAGGATCCAGTGTCATTGACTTCAACTAGAGAAGACCTGAAGATGTTAGGCACTAGCTGTCATTGTTAAAGAGCTCCTGGGATTTGTCCAGCCCTGACGTATGCCCACCCAGTACCTAACTTCCTCATGCTGTAGGCTGTCAACCTCAAAGCAGACAACAACAAATCAGAAGCCAGGGTGGGCCCACTAGTCTGAGTGCTCAATGGGGCCCCAGAGCAAATGCCCTCTTTTTTCCACTACCGCTGTTATATTGAAAGTTCCAATTTGTTGACCTCTCCAACTGGTGACGTCACATCCAGTGACTGCCAATAGGAGATCTACAGCAGATGGTGCTAGTGCACATGCCCAGAAAATCCTTGTCAAACTGTCTAACTATTGCCACAGCGCCTGCGTGGCTATCCACTTCTATAACCTACTACAGTTATATTTGTCCTAGGTTATAGAAGCCGATAGCCGCGCAGGCACAGTGGCTATTGCCTCATCGGATTCTATAACCTAGTCAAAGGTTATATTATGTTACAGCGCCTGCGCGGCCACATGATTCTTTCTACAATCACAGTGGCCACTGCGCCTGTGCAGCTATCGGCTTCTATAACCTAGGACAAATATAAGTTTGTCCTAGGTTATAGAATCTGATGAGCCGCGCAGGCACAGTGGCAACAGACAGTTCGACAAGGATTTTCTGCCCATGTGTACTAGCTCCATTTGCTGTACTTCTACTGGCAGTCACCGTGTGTGACCTGCTCAGTCGGAGAGCTCGACAAGTCGGAGCTTTCGATAGAACACCCCAACTTTGGCTCTGTTTTAGTACAAATTCCGTGCACAAGCCAACTGTGTCACGGTTTAGTTTGATTGCTTTGCTTTGCTTGTAACCCGTACACATTTTTGTTCCAGGCTATTTTATCCATGATTTTTTGGATATGCTGCAGAACCAAAAGTTGCACCAATCCTGGGAGCTGCTGTTCCATCACACTGTTGTAAGTAACTTCTAGTATTATTCTCTATAAAGCCCTTTTACACTTGTACATCGGCATCACACCTGCTCCTGCTATGCAAGGCAATGCAACTGCTGTCTGTGTGATGGGGAGACATTTATTGTGTATGGCACCCCAAGCCATTGTAGACTGAGATGAACAAATAGCAAGTACGAAAATAAAGAAAAAATATTCACCCGATTATCGGACCTGCGGCAGTGACCGCTTCGCCTGTCTCACCCTCCTCTCCGGCTGTGCTATGTCCCTCTGCGTCTTCACGTCTAATAAACCTGTATAACACATGATGACATCATAGGTCCTTAGACTGCCGGAGCCCTGGAGAAAAGAGGCTGCTGAGACCGATCTAGCAGCCAAACAGGACCAAGGATCAGGTGAATATTCTTTCTTTTCGCCCCTAGACAAGAGACAGCAGTCATTTACTAAAAAATGCATTACTTCAAGAAAAATGACAGGTTTATCCTGTCTTTTACGCAGCCAGGGGAACCCCACAGGGAGTGTCCGCAGTGTCTTCATTCCAGTTATTTTGTTTCTTTGTAGTCCAGTCACATGTATAGATGCTGTAAGTGTGACACTCCCTCAGCTATTTTCGAAACAATCTGTAACCGTTTGACAAATGACAGGCATGTAAATGACTGCCTGATAGTTCTCTGCTTTCTAGTTTTCCCAGGCTCACTTTCAGACTTCAGAGCTGAAGAGAAGTTGTTAAAAACCAGAACTGCTACATGACATATTTAGTATATTTCTATTTATATCCCAATGATCTCTTACATCTCCAAGTATTACATATGTTGGCCTTCACAAGCCTGTCCTAGGGGCATACCAGGGTTTTGCTGGGCGCCATACCAATATTCTCTTTCACACACACCTTTCTAAGGCATGTCGAGACGTCACAGAATTATTTGCTTGAATATTGGCAGCCGTTCTACTTCCTAGAAAGGTAAAAGGGATACATCGAAATTAGGCAAACAGTACGCTGGCATTAGCTATTGTTTTTATTATAATTGCGTACAAAATACTGATTTATAAATCTCCCGACCTGGAGACATTTGCTGGCTGAATGCTGCCACTAGATGGATCAGAGGAGCATAGGAATGAGAAATGTTTTAATATGTTTGATAGCAGCAGGTGGCACCCAAATAGCCACAGAACCACCAAGATCTTCCCCTTATTAGCTAAGATGCAGTAAGAGGTCTGTTTAAAAAAAGTCACCCAATATCCGGTTTTATGATGGAGTTGAGAATTTACTGTGTGTAATAAATATTTACAATGCTAGGAAGTACTCTACATGGCCCCCTCCCACCAACTTCTACATAACCTAATCATTTCCTGATTTACCTGAACCTAAACAATGGAACCTAGCACTTCAACCATGAGTCACCTTTGAGGGACAGAAAACCATGAGTGATGTATTAGGCAGGAAGCATACCTGTTAAAGTAATAAGCAAATATGGCTGCTCCCATGCCTATATGTACTTAAAAGATAACTATGGGGAGAGTGAAACACGCTCATCCCCATAATTGGAGCTGACACTGTCACATGTCCTCTCTATAGCTCAATCACATACCACTGATCGCTCAGTTCCCGATACCCCCCCCAGGGTCCTCCAGCGCTGTAAAGTGAATGCCCTCCTGTGACTCTAAGGAGAACTATGGCCAAAACAGGTTGAGCCATAGTTCTTTTAAAAAGTGAATGTGCGATAAGCGTTTTACAAAATTTAGCTGATTGGTAGAGTGGACTTTAGAGGTTTTTGTTTCTCTGTGTGCAAAGTACTCCTGATCCTCTGTTTCTGTAGTAACTGCAGAACCAAAGGGATGCAGGGGTGGCAGCTTGAAGTAAGCAAAGGAGCGATGTCATTGACTGTCATGGCTATGACATAGCTATGGCTATGTGGCCATATTGGGTAAATGATGAAAGGACAAGCAGCCCGCACCTTTGATTACATGCAGCTGCAGGGCGCGGAATGCCCAGCCCACAGCTGGTTGCATGAAAGTACCTATGGCACTTCCTTGCTTGGAGGAGCTCTGCTTTTGATATGGGTACGGTCCAGACCTAAGAGATGCCACAGTCATGTAAATCCTGATTCATTCAGGTTGTGTTACAAATAGAGATGCACAGATACCGATACCAGTATCAGTATTGGTGCTGATACCGAGGATTTAGGCGAGTACTCATGCTTGCCAAAATGCTCCGATACTTACCCCTGATACCAGAAGTTCCAGTCAGAGGGAGATTTCCTCTGTCCAGCAGTGTTGCGAGGGAACATTGAGCCAGCTGCCCAGCCAATCAGGAAGCCGGGCAGCAGCTTCCTGATTGGCCGGGAAGTCGGCTCCATGCTATTTGGCCGGCTCAATGCTGATTGCCCGGGAAGCCTGGCCAATCAGTATTGAGCAGGCCAAACAGCATGAAGCTGGCTTCCTGGCCAATCGGGAAGCTGGGCGAAGGGTAATGACCTGCCTCCTAATTTGGCCAGGAAGTAGGCTTCCTGGCCAATCAGCATTGAGCCGGCCAAACAGCATGGAGCTGGTTTCCCAGCCAATCAGGTAGCCGGGAGGCGGGTAATGACCCGCCGTTCGGCTTCCTGATTAGCCGGGAAGCCGGCTCCATGCTCCCAGAAGTACCAGTATCGGCAAGTCCTGAAAGATAATATTGGTACTCCTACTGCATACCGAAAAAACGGTAATGGAGCATCACTGGTTACAAATGTCTTGCATAGAACAGCCTTCAGGTTCAGCCTCTCACCTTACTACAAAGTTACATTGTTGCAATCTAAACACTATCCATCTATGCAAAATCATTTGACTGGTGCATAAGGACTGCTCTTAGGGCCCATTCAAGCCTCATCGTGCATGCACTGCATCCACTATTTTTTGCGACCGGAACGCAGGGCATTGCTGTACCACGCATTCCGGTGTGGGTGATTGCGCTGCGGGCGGGAGGCGTGTCTGCAGTGCAATTGACATGAATGCTTGCTTTGCGGTGTCTGTGAAGACACACAGCTTATTAGCACACACAAGGGCGACTGCATAGCACTCTGCTTGAGAAAGGAGTCACTCTTAAAACAGGAAGCCAGGACCAGTGCTCAGGGGACCAGCTGATTCTGCAGGAAACTTTTAAACATTAAGGGGTCTTTTCACAAAAGGGTGAAGAGTTTGGAGAAAGCAGGAGAAGTGAACAATCTAGGCCCAATAGCTAATTTGGAAAAATTCTGCAATTCAGCTCACTTTCAAGTTCAGTTATGTGGTCCTAGATTGTTCACTTCTCCTGCCTTCTCCAAACTCTTCACCCTTTAGTGAATAGACCCCTATTTCATCAGCATTTGACATAGCCTAAAATCCTTTTGACTTTAATATCAATGTAAATGAGAAGGTAGAACTTTTTTCATTATACTCTTGCTGTATTTTAATTACCCTATTTTGCGGCCTATAGGACACTCCGCACGATAGGACGACGCAGGGATTCTCTGACAGAAAATCTGTGACAGAAATCCTGTCACAGAAGCTGCAGTTAGTGACAGGTGAGACAGGTGGCGCTGTGATTACAGCGCCACGGTCTCCGTAATCACACAGAGCAGACGAAGAACGACGTTCTTAGTCTGCTCAAGGGGCTCTATGGTGAGCTCCTTTGGGGGACCGTGACAGGTCATGGTCCCCCAGAGGAGCAGAGAACCACGGCGGGGGGCGGACACGATCGCCGCCGCTCAATTTAATACAAGAGATCTAATTCGATCACTTGTATTAAACGAACAGCGGCTCCCACTGTACATTCAGCTCAGCTTGTCAGGAGCAGGGCTGAATGTACAAAAAGAAACTACTCACCCGGCGCCCGAAACTGCATGTCCCGTGCGTCGGGCGATAGGTATTCGCTCCATAAGACGCAGGCACATTTTACCCCTCCTTTTGGAAAAAAAGTGCGTCCTTTATGGAGCGAAAAATACGGTACATAGTTGTTGAGTTAAGACACCAGTCCATCATGTTCAACCCAGGTGAAAGTGTGTGTATGAGTTACTAAGAGTACCTGTACCCCTGTATATTTTGCCCTTTGAGGAAAGCATCTAAAAGGTCCTAAAATGAGCCGATACTCCTAGTTGAAACCACTGCCTGGGGAAGCCATTTTGGGTGGGTGGTGATTAAATTACCAGTCCTGGTTGTAGGAGAAAATTTTAGCACCCAGGGAAATGCTATGAATGTAAATTGGGTGCAGTCTTGGGTGTGATTTTTAAACGGGGATCTTAGCTTTTTACCTTATAGGAAACGTGTACGAAGAAATATATGTAGGGTGCCTAGGCTGACCTCCTCATTCTGGTAGTTGCCCAGTTGTCATGTTGGTCCAGTAGCTTCAACATTCAGAATCTGACTTCCCTTGTTCATCACTGATTCAGAAATTTTAAAGACAAAGATGGTCAGGCAAACCTTTTCAGCTGTAAATAAGTAATGGCATCCTGAATATTTGCGTTTGCTCAGGCTTTGTTCAATCAGCACATAAAACATGACTGTCCTTTTGGGTCATAACATTATTATCTTGTTTTTCCATGGATGATACTGCAGTTGTGTACTAGTTTTGTGTGCCTGCAGTAAATAAACTGAAGCATTGTAGACGCATGATTTAAATGAGAGATAAGATAAGCTCCTTAATGGACATAAATGAACTCTAATCTCATTGCAATCACTTGCTTTGTATTTTTCAGTCTTTTCACCTGGCAGCATAGTGCTTTGTGCATTAAATGAAGAGCAAACTTGCACCCCTTATTTATGAGCAGTCTTATTTTTATCTGTGCATATATGTAGATAGACCACAACCAGTAATCTAAATAAAATACCTGCATGTAGGGATGTCCTGATGCCACTTTAAGACCAAGTACAAGTACTGTCCCTCATGTACTTGCCGATGCCAATTACCGATACTTTTTCTTAAAGGGACAGGTGACATTTTTTTCTAAAACAACACAGACTTTAGGGCAGTTTCTCACCAAGGCTAAATACGGATGTCCCCACAGCAGAACACATGTCCCCAAGGCAGATTAGTATTCTACTTTTGGGACATGTATTCTGCTTTGGTAACATGTGTTCTGCTGTGTGTCTCACCGGGTGACGTGGACATCTGCAGTGGCACTGCGGGCACTCCACCTCACCGACGATGTCGGGACCCAGCCTCTCCCACGTCCAGTCCGGCCAACTCTCTGAGCTTTCGTCCTTCGCTTGGTCCTCCTAGTCAGTGTGCAGAAGAAACCCCAGCTTCTAGCCCCGGGGCTGTCCATGCCGGTGCCTGCGCCAGGAAGGAGGAGGAGGAAATAAAGAACTGGACAGGCACTGCCATGGACAGCTATCTGCAGGTCCCCAGCAGGCTGCCGAGGTCCCCACAAGCGCAGGAACTCGGACAGCCTCTGCCATTTGAAAATTTAAAGGGCCGATAACGGCGTTAAGAACCGGGGCATTTTCATGAGTACAAGTACTCGTGAAAATGCCTGGTATTGGCACCGATACTAGTATCGGTATCGGGACATGCCTACCTGCATGTGTTTTTTCTTTGAAATCGTTGGGTAGGAAATCTCTCAGCTGCTGGGTCGTGTGTTTTTTTTTTTTTTTTTT
>NW_017306316.1:114880-118223 GCF_000935625.1 Nanorana parkeri
ATTGTCATCTTGATCATGCCCCCCCCTCCCCCCCCAAATGGGGCAAGAATTAGGATTTGCTGCTTTTATTATTCAAGCAGCATTTTAGATGTGCACACAATGTACAATCAGTGCTAGACCTTGTGTAACACTTCTGGGATTATTGAATAAGATAATGCAATGTGCAGTGTCAATACGAATACAAGATACTGGTCTAGATAGTCTTCTGACCTATGATTAACCCCTAGCTGGGGTGAAACGCATCAGAGGAGAAGGAGCAGGGTCTAGCGGAGGGCAATGGACAGCAGTGCTTCAACTTGACTTTGTGACCTCATCCATGTTACAATAAAGTTTTTTTTTGAGGGCTATAAATAGGGATGCACCGATACCGTTTATGTTTCTGGTATTGAGTACTGATATTTTTTTGGGTCTGCAGTTACGGTTATTTTGTAGTGAAGGTCTGTCGTTTTAATCTGGAAGTGTCACTGTGTTGTGATCTTGTAATTTCAACCTGTTTCCAGATATTACTAGCCCAGCTATAACCCTAAACGACAAATCTTTTCAAATGTTTTGCTTCCTGAAATTGGTCACTATGAAAGACTGCTTCAAGCTGAACACAAATATAGTTTCAGAATAACCATCACGTAGGAATCTTGAGAAATATGAAATTAACTTGTTTAATCCCATAATGCTAATTTATATTTAACAAACCGTGAGCAAACCGTCAATGTCGCTACAGAAAACAAGGTTGTCTACGGGTGCAAATAAACCTTTTTAAATCATGATGGCAGCTTCAAAAGACATATTTTTGTATCAGGGGATATCAACACCATCCTTGCAGTCTTGAACACAGTAGTTCTGCTTTTGACAAACCCAAGTCTCTGACCAGGTTGTTTAATTCTAACTGAGTTTTGAGATGAGGCTTGCCAGACGTACAAGATTAAAAATCCGGATCATTCTCATTGTCAGTACCTGGTTGGTGCATTGCAGCATCTTCATCTGTTTTGTCAAAGCTCCATTAATCTGGTGGCTTTGGTACTGATAGACTGCCATCATGTGGCACTGGTGTCATGGCTGAAGGCAGATTGGGGTACTAAATTTGATTTCTTATTTTTAGCAGAGAAACCAAAGACATTAGTCAGACATAAGTAACAGTCCGTTATGTGATCCTTCTGTTCCTCTGAGCCAAGCTCTCAGATGGACAGCACACCTCGCACAACAAATATCAGGAGCCCATGCCTTGTCCTGATCACCAATCGTACAACCCATGTAGAGTTCATATACTTTCACATACTTTCTTAACAAGTCCAGTCATGGTGTGTCTTTGAGACTTTAAGTGTATACTCACCACAAATGTAGCAGAATGTGTCAACTGTTTTGACATTGGCAAGACATTTCTGATGCCACAACTACAACAGCAAGTTTGTAACTGGGCCTTGTTAAGTTGTGAGCTGCCTTTAGCCCTTACAGCAGCATACACTAAGCCTAAAGGGTTTCTAGCAAGCAGTAGATATATGCAAAAAGTAAAAAAAAAATGCTTTTAAAAGCGGTTTAACCAGTTGACATCCGCGGTGTTAAACCCCCTTCCCATCCAGGCCATTTTTCAGTATTCAGCGCTGCGGTACTTTAACTGACATTTATTCCGTCATGAATTTACGTTTATAGGCGCGTAAACGCGGGCTATGGACCCGCTGATCGCCTATATGTGAAACACCCGGTAACGGGTGTGTGCATTTAGCGGGTCTTTTCTGCCCGTGCGTGCCCGCTAGGGGGCGCGCGCGAGCAGAAAAAAATTGCCGTCTGGAGACGGCAACCCGCAGATGCTGCAGTGCCGTCCGTCCGTTTTTTTACTACGGGCGGACGGCAAGAGGTTAAACTTACCCATGTCTTCGCCGCGTGCTACCATCCGAAAATGCTCGGGTGGCCACAAAGCATCTTGGGGCGGGCACAGTTTGGATTTTCGGCCAGGAGACGAGGAGAGACACACGGTAAATCCATGGACGCGTGCACCCGCATGCAGACACCGTGGGACAGGAAGTGCCAGCAAGGACAGAGGAGTCAGCGCTGGATCGGAGACCCGCAGCAGCACTGGAGAGAAGGCTGAAAAGGACCGGAAAGAAGAAAATTGGATTAAGCCCTCGTTCACACCTGAACGTTTTGTAGCGCGTTCTACGCTCGACGAACGCTCTACAAAACGCTCAAAAATATAAATCCCATTGTATTCAATGGTCTGGTTCCCACCTTGGCGTATTTCCGCCTGTCCCTAACGCGCTACAAAACGGCCCACGCCTGAAAAGGTACAGGTACTACTTTGGCCCGTTTTGTTGCGCGTTTCCATTGGGATACAGCCAAGTAGCCTTCGGAAACGCGCAACTTTTTAACCGCGAATCGCTGTTAAAAAACCGCGCGACAGACGCGCATATGCAATACGCCTAGGTGTGAACGAGACCTTAGAGACAATTTAAGGTAAGTGCTTTACTTAACATTGGGGGAGGGGAAAAAGTTCTTGACTTTAATGTCACTTAAGCATTCCCAGGCATGCCTAACCTGTGCAAGTTCTACAAACGTTACACAACCAGCCCTGTGAGCATGCTGTGATATGTGGGGTATGTGATAAGTTAAATTACACTTTTTTCGGGATTAGCAGCCCAAAATCTATAAACTATTCCTAGAAGACAAAATCTTTGTTGTCTAATGTAATTTATAAGGTCTGGTTGCTGTGGGCTGCAGCAGAATCTGTTATTTAATAACCCTGCAATGAGGTCACTAAAAGGGCAATTCATGGAGCACTAGCGTGGCTCCTATTACTGCATAAAACCATTTATTTTTAGTATTCCATTTCCATTAAAGGGCTCAAGTATACATTAACAGTCCTCCACTGCATTCTTCAACAATCAGCAGATTTCCTGCCCGTTTGGTTTTCCTGTCACACACTCCTCATACAGATCCTGCATGAAAAAAAAATACTTGGAAGTGCAGCTTTTGTGGCAAGCTCCTAGCGACCCGTGAAATACAACTTGTTTAGACTGTGGAGTATGTGAATATGATGATAACCTGTAAACGAAAAGTTTATGCTTATGAAATGGCCCAACCCTGTTGTGTAAATCTCCTTTATCATGTGCTGGATTCCAGGAGCTGTAACCTTTAAGAACCTTCTCCACCCCTCCTGTTATCTCAAGGGAGATGTTATGAAAGAGATGGTGAGTAGATTATCAACTCTGGCTTTTACAGTGTTGCAAACTGCTGACCTAACCACTGAGTCCCATACGGTAATAGTTATACAAGATCTATGATTATATAAAATTATCCTTTATGTAGCATCACTGCACTGCAATGATAGTAAAGCATGTTGAGCCAGGCACAT
>NW_017306316.1:118251-146895 GCF_000935625.1 Nanorana parkeri
TATGACCACGATGGGCCATTATGGGCCACGAGATGACTTCGTTGGGTCGCCTCGTGACTCCACGAGATGGTGAAAGGTGATGCGAGGAATCTGACACTGCACTGTTGCCCTTCTGTTGTCTTGTACCAGTCTTGCCACTCTCTCCGTTCTGCCCTAACATTGACTAGTCCCTGATGGCCACAATTCGCACGTTCAGACCCAGATTTCCGACTGACAGTCCAGTCTTAAACACTTTAACAACAGCTGCCCCTTAAATCCACAACAGCAATAATAAACCAAAGTCCAGTGTCCAATATAAGGTGCTCACTAAATGTGACACAATCCTATCTTCACACAGGCAAAACACTGTTTTCAGTAGGGTGCACTCTGTTTCTGTGTATTAGTGCCTTCACTTCACACTCACCAAAGATGATGGACTATATAAAAAATTAGAGGTGCACCGAAATTAAATGTTAAAACCGAAAATGTATTTTTAATTTTATTTTTAGAAAATGTTTTTAAATCAAATATTTTTATTTTTTTACCTTTTTACTGCTGGGGGCTTGGGTGAAATATTAGGAGTCTAAACAGACTACTAATATTTCCCTTTTTGAAATAGAAAAAGAGATTGCGTCCTCAATCCATTTTTCTGCAGCCCCTGTTATAAATAAACAGAAATCCTCTATACTGAGTGTTCCTGTTCATTCATAACCTGTGGATATAGTATGCGTTACTATGTACACAATCATGAATGAATAGGAAGTGACTCATACTATGTCCAGTTATTTACAAACATTCAGAGATCACTGTATCGCTGACACTATACTGCTCTCCATCCTGGATTGGCTCTCACAGGAGGCTGAGCGGGCTGTCTCCGCCCCACACCGCTTTTCATCCTGATTTTATCAGGAGGCGAAACGGTGCAGGAGGAGAACTCGGCCTTCTGTGACATTGACATTGCGGCTCACATCACTCTCCTCCCCGCCCCGCCTCCTTTGTCAGTTTCTCCCCTCCCCGCCATCGTCGTTTTCGCACGTAGGCGCACCTGACACATGTTTTGTGTGTGTATGTGGGGGGCGGGGGACTTTAAAAAAAAAATGTTGTGTTTGTTGTTTTTGTTTTTTTAATGCTTCTTCAATTTTTTTATTACTCCTTTTTTTTTTCCACTTAACTTTATTGCTATCACATGGGGGGGTTAAAAATCCCCCTATGTGATAGCCAATTTACATGACCGGCTCTCATGTAGACCCCTAATGTCACCTAAGGACCCCCAGAGAAGCTGATGAAGCAGAGATCTGCTTCTCCCCAGCTTCTGAAGCTGGAGAGTGACAGAGGAATGCGGAAGTGATGTAATATACATCACTTCCTGCATTCGGGGAACGAATAGGAGATCACAGGGAGATCTTGCACCGATCTCCCTTTTGATCTCCTGTCAGAGCAGCCGTGCTGGTCCCGGCCGCACAGGGCACAGCTGGTCTCGGGACTGGCGTCGGCAGTGACAGCAGCTGCGAAGGCAAGCAATCGGGCGTCTCAGACGCCCGATCACTTGAATATAAAGCTCTCGGCCGGCCGTTTGATTACAACGGACAGCCGGCCGGGAAAAATAAATGTCAGTTAAAGTACCGCAGCGCTGAATACTGAAAAATGGCCTGGATGGGAAGGGGGTTTAACACCGCGGATGTCAACTGGTTAAAGAGAGATTGTTGACACTTGTAGTGCCCTCACACACAGGGCACCAAGATTGTCATATAATCAGCCGAGGCGAGGAGGAAGGTGTAGGCAAGTCCCATCGTCAGTGTCACTGGGAGGCAAGGGGAGCTTCCTCCACAGCTCATACTTGTCCATGGCCCCCAGGGTTCTCTTGAGCACAGGAACTGGGCCAGCCTGTTCAGGTCCCCGCCTTGCTGCTATATTTGCGAAGGCTGGCCAAATCTCTTCACCCTGCGGTACGGGATAATATCGTGTAGCAGTTTTTTGTGTTTCTCAATTAATTGCTTTAGTATTGGCACAATTCCAGTTACTACTAGAAAACAAAGAAGCTCATTGCAAAATGTCAAAGTGCTTTCTAGATTTACCACATCCGGGGTTGGCCCCTGGCCATGTGCTTTCAGATTTGAGAAGGTGTCTTAGCTGGCGTGTGGCTCTTTTTTTGTTTGGTGATAGCTTATGGCTAACCTAATGTCACCCTGGGATAGGTGTTCATCTATAAAGCAGCTTGCTGTGATAAAAAGTGATGTTTCACCAGTTTCTGTTTTTAATTAGCTAAAAATTCTATTTTGCTTTTTTTTTTTTAACTGCTATCATGTTGGCTGAGTGCATTGAGTGGCTCTGCAAACCAAAAAGTTTTTGTTCAATTTATTCACCAGTTTATATTAATGGAAAAATATTACATAAAGTATTCCAGGATCCAGCTAACTTGGCTGCTGGGAAAATAAATGAAATTTCAAATTCCTTGAGTGTTTTAGGATGTGGGTGTTTAATAATGCTTCCACAGGGGATCTTTATAAACCTGGGTAACCGAGCTTACAAACCCAGACATTCTTGCCTTGCCGTGACACCATCTTCCTGTAGACCTCTGCATGTTAAAAAAAAATTGTGTAACCTGAGCTAACAGCCACCATATGTGTGAGGGCTTAGGTCTTTGGTCTTGTTAGACTTTTATCACGATACGTCAACATTTTTATTTTTTTTTCTCTTATTGCAATCGTTTTTTAGAAGTTACAAAAAGGGTTAACAAGGTCAAAAGTAGTATAAAACGTATACGTTCAAAAGAGCATTGCATATTATGAAAACTGCACTTAAAGTGACTCTAAACTCTGGAGTTAAATCTTAATGGACTCGAGTACCTTGGTACTATTAACTAGGGATGCACCGATACCGAGTATTTGGGCGAGTACTTGGCGAGAAAACCGGCTCCATGCTCCCTGGTGACCAGGGAGCATGGAGCCAATCAGGAAGCCGAGTTGCGTGTAATGACTCTCTGCCCCGCTTCCTGATTTCGTTGGGAAGCTGGCCAATCAGGAAGCTGGACGGCAAGTCATTAACCGCCCCCTGGCTTCCTGATTGGCCAGAAAGCCGACTCCATGCTTCTTCGTCACCTGGTGACGAGGGAGCATAGAACTGGCTTCCTTAATGGGACTTCCGGTATCAGTATTCGGTATCGGTGAGTAGTGTAAAAAAAAACAAAAAACATCGGTACTTGATACAGAGAAAACGGTACCAAAATGTATCCTACTTGTGTATCACTTGGCTGTAGATCCTCAAATCATCTCTGAATTGGTGCTGACGCTGTCCTTCCTTCTGGGGGGTGGCTACTTTTGTTCCCCATGGTCCCTGTGTGTGTTGTAAAGTAGCCACCACTCCAAGTTCACCCCCGTGATGGGCTACAATCTCACGTTTAGTTTACTAATTTGTATTGAGATTGAGTTATTTACAGTGGCTTGCAAAACTATTGCATTTTTTTCCTATTTTGTTGCATTACCACCTGGAATTAAAATGGATTTTAAATTTTGGATTATTTGTAATGGACATATACAAAATAGTCCAAAATGGTGTAGTGAAATCCAGAAAATTAAAATACAGAAAAGGGGTGCGTGCATATGTATTCACCCCCTTTGTTATGACGCCCCTACATAAGATCTGGTAAGGCCAATTACCTTCAGAAGTCACATAATCACCGTATTTGCCGGCGTATAAGACGACTTTTTATACTTAAAAACATCCCCTGAAAATCGGGGGCCATCTTATACACCGGGTATACAATCTAATCTGTCAGCCTGCTGGATGTGCGGTAATACTGTATGTACGGTAACTTTGGCTACATACAGTATACCGCGCTGAGCCAATCACAGGTATACTGTATGTAGCCAAAGTTACCGTACATACAGTATTCTTATACGACGAGTATAGCCTAAACCTATGTTTTAACTGAAAAAATAGGGGGTCGTCTTATACGCCGGCAAATACGGTAGTTAGATTGCACACAGGTGATCTTTATTTAAATGTCACATGATCTCAGTCTATATATGCACCTGTTCTGGAAGGCCCTAGAGTCTGCAACACCACCGAGCAAGGGGCACCACTAAGCAAGCAGCACCATGAGAACCAGGGCGCTGTCCAAACGTACAGTAGTACAGTAGAAACGGTTGCACGCCTTCCATACACTGCACGATTATCGTACGATCGCGAGATTTCCCGCGATTCTCGTACGAGAATCGCGCAGTGTATGGGCACCTTTTAGAGTGAGCACTAGCGGAAGCTTCCACTTTCTAATTCGTATGGCGTATTGTGGCTCCATTCCATCTTTGGCTTTGAATATATGAAAAGCAATAGAATGGGTGACTGTCATTAGCCATGCATTGTCTTCCAAGAGCAGTGGTGAAGGGAGGTGTTTTTGCTGAGAGTTGAACAGGGAAAGGGGATCTTTTATTCAGGGTCCTGATAAAATGTGACCAAACTGAAGTGGTTGAATCAAGGTACAGTATATCCAAAGCCAGTTAATTTTGATATATAGCAGCTGCAGCTCGCGGTATACTGAGCTTTGGGTGACAGGAGGACGCTAGTTTGTGTCCTCCCGTTACCCTGCGGAGAACTATGGGGAAAAGCACTAACCCCATAGTTCTCCTTTAAGAAATGTTGTGTATAAACCCTATTGCCCAATTGTTAATGTATAGCTGTGCATTTACCCTCACCAGGCAGAAAAGCCCTTCCCCAAGTAAACACCTGTCAAAAGCCTCCTGAAAATCTGTACTTTAGCGAGAGCAAAATCTTGAGTAAGATAGCAGAGAGATAGCATGTGGGTGATGTTAGGACATGCAATGGATTATATTAGCAGCCGGTTTGTGGGTATGGCTTTTGTGCCCTGTCAAGCAAAAGGTGCAGTTGCATTTTAATACCCGTGTGCTTTTTTTTTTTTTTTTTTAATTTTATTGTGGTTTTGCTAATTGGATCTTATTTTTACTCTCTTCTAGGTTATCACTTGTTTTGGGATATCTGTACTCCTACACCGCTATATAGGTTTCGCTGTGGTGGCTTTGCTGGTGGAAATTAACTCTATCTTCCTGCATCTGAGACAGATCCTTCTCATGGCCAACCAGCTAAAAACCACTTTCTACCGGCTCAACAGCTTACTAAACCTGGGCACATATGTCATCTTCAGGATCAGCACTCTGGCGTGGATGACAAGGTGGTTGGTGCTAAACCGTGGGAACATTCCACTTCTCATTTATACCATTGGTAGTGTTGGAATGGCCATCATGACTTTGATGAACATAGTTCTTTTCTACCGCCTCCTTCGAAGCGATTTCCTAAAGTCAGCCCGTGACTTGCCAAGTGAGAAGGATAAATAATTTGTTTTATTAAACAGAGCCTAATTTTCAAGATTCAGGGAGGCATATGGACCAATTCAACCCTCCTGCATGAGGATACTTCTCGTGACGGAGCCATACATTGTCCTTACTAGAGAACCCTAAACTCCAGTTTTCATGAAACTCCACTGCACTCCTAGTCCCTAATGAGAGAACCTAAAGAATGGTTAGTGGGTATTTAGTCAAAATGTTATTCATTCTAAACTGAAGCACTTATTGGGGCTATCTAAAACTTTTGGTCCATAATCCATCATCCTAACATTTCCAATGGTTTTGTGCAGAATTGCTCAGCCACCAGTTATGCTACTGATACATCAACAATGACCTGTCTTTCTCACTTGTTCGAGAGGCCTATGAAAATTTAATTTCGTGGATGGGAAATATGACCAGTCCAATCCTTTTAGTATACATATTTAAATGCTTGTGATGGTAATGATGCTTTGCTGAAGTAAGAGCAGACCTGCAGCATGTGCTTTGTATAGCTTTGTAACATTAAACGTTTAGCTTTTGTAGACAGACACAAGTTGTAGACCGCTTGGTCTTCACCGCAGGTAGCAGTTTTGTAGGATTAATCAGTTGACAATAAGAGTTAATCCTAATAAATAGGCAAGGGATATTAGAAGTCTATAAATATAACAAAAATGGCTGCCTCTCATAGGATTACATTTTGAAAAGATTGGTCACTTTAAGGGAGTTTTCCTTTAGTAAAAACAACAGTTCCACCCCTCTCACATGAAACCTAGAAATTCTACTTTTCATTTTGAGGACATTTATTGCATATCTTCAGATATAGTGATATCCCTTGAGGGCTTCCTTCTGCAATGGCCATAAAAAGGATTGGCCATTGTTTACAAGGCACTTAGAATAGGGAGCCCCTTTGTTCCTATTTACTGCACAGAGTGGAGTCTGAAATTAACCATTTCAGTGAAACGGTAAAATTCTTAGTACATAATGATATTACTTACAAAGAGAACTATGAGGTAAGTGTTTTTCCCCATAGTTCTGTTTAGGGTCCCGCGAGGACATATGCTAACCTCCTCCCGTGACCCAAAGCTCAGTATATTGCAGGCTATTGCCTGCAATATACTGAGAGCACCGCAGCCCAGGCGGATCCCGGCAATACTGTTGTGATCCACCTAGCTGCATGAGTGACAGCTGGCTCTGCCTATCTAGAGGCAGAGCCAGCTGTGTCCTACCCCGTTCGTTCCTCCACTCAGCGCTGCAAGATAGGGGAGGGGGGGAATGCCTGCGGGGAGCGGTGACTGACAATCACCGCTTATTACAGGGAGATGATCGGGATGTGAGCAGATCGGTGCATATTTCTGCTCGCTTCCCGATCAATAGAGCCGACCTGTGACAGCTTCTTTGTCACAGGTCAGCTCTAACTGAGGATGAGTGGAAACCACTCAGCTCATAGTTCTCCTTTTTAATGATGTCTACAACTAAACTCCATTGTATTTCCTGCTTTGGTATACAGTATATAGTCAAGTAAGTCTGGTTTGTATTGGTAGATTTCTGATTTGGATGTAGCACTGCTATCCAGGGTATACGCTACTGTTAAATCAGGGTTTATGCTACTGTTAAATCCACATCTTAACATACAGGTTTACCATATATCAAGAATTATGCAAATATTAGAACAGTTGACTTAGGTTCTACCTCTTTGTTATGGTGCTATGAATTTCAGCTTTTGTGTGTTAACTGATCAACTGAAAGGCTAGAAAACTTCAGCAAGTCTGTCTCTTCGTAGCGTTTGCTGATCGTCATGCCAAAGCTATGTTATTTTCCTCTCGCAGAACTACCTCGCAAGCTCTTTCCAGAGGTCCCTCGGCATCTCTGGTGCTTGCATTTCACTGAAACAATTGTTCCGGTGGAAAGAAGAAAGCAGAATATCAGACGGACATCTCTCTTTCATCTCGGATTCTAGCTTTTCTCATATGTGACCTGACTTTTTCTAGAACGGAAGCTCAATCCTGACTGACTCTCTACTATAGTTATTTTGAAAGGAAAATATAACCTGGATCCCAAAATACTTTTTTAACTTTCCTTCTAAGAGATCATTGTTCAAATTTAAAGACCACTTAACATAATATAAAAAAAAACTTTATATAATTAGCTACTCAATCATTTCACTAGAACATATATAAATGTTCCATGTCTGGAAAGAAATGATTTTAACATTCTGATTTGGATTTTCAATAAAGACCCAGTTTAGCCTGTGGTTATAGGTTATGAGCCATTTAAGGTGTACTATAATTGGCACTGATGTGTTTTCCCCTCCTTGTACACCCTGCATGCCACGGTGTTCCCAATGCAGATAATGGATGGGATGCACGCACACCAAAAGCTATTTTACCATTCCATAGAAAAAAAGAACACTCTCCTATCATTCTTTTCATGTGATAATGATTCTTTCTGCTGTTCAGGTGTTCTTGCTATTGCACCTCTATATGGCTCATTAGTTGCAGGAGGTGCTTAAATCTGTATATACCTTAATAAAATATAAGGAAACTGTTTTACCTGACTGTTTGTAATTCTGCGCAGATAGTGATGTAATTCAGACCTCTGCCAGACAGCACAGGCAGGTCCTGGATGTCTCTGTAGACTACGCTGCAGTACAGCCTGGTCCAAGACCCAACCCAGCCTAGGATTTGACAATTAGGTAACAGTTCATTGATTAGGTCATCCCTATGCTCTCCCAATGAAAAATGTTCTCTTATCTGCCTGACAGCACAACAAAATAGCCCTAATGGTCAGAGTGCTGACCCTTCCTTTCTGATATTTATGCTAGGTATATGTATACACTTAATTACTGAGTACATGACTGTATTAAATTATGTTTTCTTTATCTGTCTGGAGCTGAGCGTTTAATTTTTCTTTCACTTGCTTTTATTGGATTGTTAGTATGAAGAAGCTTACCCAAAGCATAAGGTGTAAATACATTTCTGCGACTGCCTTCATGGGAACATGTGTTTTAAAGCTGAACTCTGGGCACAGACCCTTTCATTTAAATATATTCCTGAAGAGCCACAAAAGATATAAACCCGATTCGTGTGTACCAAATGTGTTTGCAAACCCAGGATTTACGCTTCATTCACACTTGCCATTTGTGGTTTTATACATATATCTGTCTGCGAAATCTGTCAGGCTGGATGCTTTGTTTATGCTTCTAGATGCTTAAAATTATGTAAATGCACATGCGTTTAGATGCATCTGTCCATTGAGCAAGCCAATGTGATTTCAGCAAAAAGTGTATCTTGTGTTTCCATGCGTTTTGGTGTGTTTTAGAAGTTAAAAGTGGTTCCTAGACGCACCTGATTTCAATTTTTTCTGAAAGCAACTAAACTGACTGCAGATAAAGGCATTTAAACGCAAGGTGTGAATAGACTGTAATATAAGACCTACCCCGAACTAGGTCTTATTTTCGGGGTAGGTCTTATATTACAGACATCCCCGAAGATAGCGCTAGGTCTTATTTTCGGGGGATGTCTTACTTTCGGGGAAACACGGTATTACAGAAGGCTCCTGCACTACATAGGTAAGACGGAACTACACAAAAGAGACCAGGGTACGAATGGTATGAATACACATGCCTCTTATAGTTGGACAATGTTTGCTTATCCTGGAGTTCAGCTTTATCCATTTTGCGCCTCTGTAGAGCTCTTATAACTTACTACTGCTTTGCAGCATGATCATGATGATGAGTGTCAGGGATGTGCGCTCTGTGAAGCAACTGAATTTCACAGCAGCAGATCTGCTGAAGGCAACCACAAATGTAATTGTAACATAGTATGTAAGGCTGAATAAAGACCAAGGACCATCCAGTTCAATCTGTAGGTTAAGCCATACATTTATTAGTACTTCCCCAAATCTAAACACCTAACCTGGATGAAGCTCTTAAATCTGATATGTCAGAATGGAGTACTAGATGGTGACTTGCTCTGCAAACCAACATATAACATTTAAATCAAAAATACAAACGTTAAGCTTCCCCTGTGAATTCTCCATTCAATCCTGTAAGCTACTTTGAAAGGCAAGTGACTCAATTCTGAAAGTTGTTGAGATAGCAATTATTGTAACATATGTCCAATCGGATTAATTTTTTTTGAATTTTTCTTGTCAATAAACTTAGGCGTTTAATCTTAAATATGCATTCAAGCACCCTATTAACAAAAATGTATCTTATTTGTGTATCACTCGGCTGTAGATCCTCAAATCATCTCTGAATTGGTGCTGACACTGTCCTTCCTTCTGGAGGGTGGCTACTTTTGTTCCCCTTGGTTCCTCTGTGTGTGTGTGTGTGTTGTAAAGTAGCTGCCAATCCAAGCTCGCTCATGTGATGGACCACAATCTCAATACAAATTAGTAAATTAAATGTGAGATAGTAGTCTATCACGGGATTGAGTTTAGAGTGGTGACTACTTTACAACACACAAGGACCATGGGGAACAAAAGTAGCCCCCCTCCAGAAGGAAGGACAGTGTCAGCACCAATTCAGAGATGATTTGAGGATCTACAGCCGAGTGATACACAAATAAGATACATTTTTGTTAATAGTTAAGGTACTTGAATGTATTTTTAAGATTTAACTCCTGAGTTTAGTGCTACTTTTAAGCTAAAATTATTTTTAGGGCTTGTGTGACATGTTTCCCAAGTGAGTATATTTTTGCTTCAGAGTTAGTGCATTTTTAAACCCAGCGACCATCATATTTGAAGATGTGGTGGAGTAAGGTCTTCCTAAATTTCTATCCTGAAAAATAAAGACCCGGATATGAAGGGTAATAACAAACTATTTATACGTTTGTTAACTTAAAAAGCAGTATGTGCAGTGTTCTATCCTATAATGGCCTATACATAGTATTAAATGCAAAAAGTGCAAAGAGCAATGATATGCAAAAGATTCAAGCTGGTGGAGGTCAAATGGGTCAAATATTAGGCTCGGTTTGGCTAAGCCGACCTCTATAAGCTGAAATCTTTTGCATAATATCCTTCCCCTCTGGGCAGCTACATGTAATAAGCCCATGACCTGTAGTCCCCCCAGCGTGTGTTGTAATTTACATTTTGAATATGTGAAGATTTATAGTTCAGCTGTCTGGTGATATGAAGCAAACCTGTAGTACTTATCTTACCTGCAGCAGGCACCTTCACATGCCTATATGTCAGATAGTTTCCTGTTTCATCTGCTCCGTACCACTACAGCGTGAACCATTTAAAGTGACCAGGAAAGATCCAGGAAAGGGTCAAACACCAAAAACTCATCAATATGCTTGGGGTGAAGTGGGTTAACATGAAACTGCACAAAGTCAATTCAAGGAAAATTAACAGATTCACTCATAATTTCTCCTTTCGCTTTGATTGGGGCTGCAACTAATAATTATTTTCATAATCTATTTGTTGGCCGATAATGTTTTTCGATTTTAATCAGATAAAAAAATTAAAGAACTACATCCTTAAAGGAGAACTATGGGGTTAGGGCTTTTCCCCATAGTTCTCCTTAGGGTAACGGGAGGACACAAACTAGCGTTCTCCAATCACCCTAAGCTCAGTATACCGCGAGCTACAGCTTGCGGTATACTGAGACGCCGCAGCTGAAACGGATCCTGACAATTATGCCTGGATCCGCCCAGCTGCGTGAGTGACTGCTGGCTCTGCCTATCTAGAGGCAAAGCCAGCTGTACCCGCCCCCTCCCCCGTCCGTTCCGCCAGTCAGCGCTGGAGGATCGGGGAGGGGGAATCCAGTCCCTCCCCTGTCACGGCTCTCTGTTGTGACAGGATCGAGAAGTGAGCGAACGCCGGTATGTGTTCGCTCACTTCCCGATCTACTGACCCGACCTGTGACAGTCTCATTGGCACAGGTCGGCTAGAACTATGAGGATGAGTGAAAAGCACTCGCCTCATAGTTCTCCTTTTTAAAGTCAAAAAATGTTTTCCCTTCCCCCAATGTAAATATCAGCACTTACCTTAAATTATGTCACTTAATCCGATCTTCTTCTTTCCTGTCCTTTTCATCTGTCCCTCCAGCGCTGCTGCGGGTGTCCGATCCAGCGCTGACTCCTCTGTCCACTTCCTGTCCCGCGGTGTCTGCATGCGGGTGCACACTGTCCATAGACTTACCTTGCGTCTCCTGGCCGAAAATCTGAACTGCTCATGCACCCGCCCCAAGATGCTTTGCGGCTGCCCGAGCAGTTTCGGATTTTCGGACAGGAGCGCGCGGTGAAGACAGGGGTAAGTTTTTAAACCGCTATTTAAAAAAAAACAAAAAACTTTTTGCATATATCTACTGATTGCTAGCAGTAGATATATGCAAAAAAACAGAGGGTTTAGAAACCCTTTAAGTATGCAAATATTGAACCAGCTTCCCGGATGCAGAATGTGTCTTGTGCCCTCCAGCAGCAGCAGATAAAACAAACCTAATATGTAGCTTTGTCAGTAACTATTTGCTTTAAACAATTCACAACTAAAGTGCGTAAAAGAATACAAATGAAGTGCATACAGGAATACAAAGCTTCATGAATTTGTATTTACACATTCTGTTTTATGGTAAATGTTCCATCGCATACTGTTTCTATGTGGCAACATTGAACTGTAGCTAAGCAACTCCAGCTTTTACTATTCCATAGTATGCCAGTTTGGTATGCACTGTTTGCTTCTGATAAGCACTCTACCCATTACTAGCACTATATTTTAGTTTATATTATGATGTACAGTTTGCCTGCAACAGTGAAAAGAAGTTCTATGGCCAGTGTATATGAAGCAACTACAAGACTATCTAATTAATAGAAACATTGTGCACAAGTCATCTATACCTCCAGAGCTGTTTGGTTCATTTTCCGCAACAAATACATTTTATTTCCTCTTTTTCATATAATTTTCATATTTTTTATGATTTAAGTGCCATTAAATTAATTCACAGAGATTGCCTTACAGGAACAAAATATTTTGTTAGGCGTTATGCTTGCTAACTGAACAGCTATATACTTCCTTACATATTGAGGACTTGCACAAGTAAATCCTCTCCAAATATCCGATTTTGCTGCTCAGGACTTCAGAGCCTCTTATGGGGGAACATAGAGCTACTCAACTAGAATCCATCTTTTGAAGAGGTCATCAATACTAAGCTTAAAGTGTATTTCCAATTTTGCAGCCAAATTGGGAGAACATCTACTTCATATTTATGTGTTCTCATTTACATAGCATAAAGTGAAATACATTACTGCTTATCTTTTTTTATTTGCTCTTTTCAGAAAACGCAAAAAATATTTCCCTGCAATTTCTGCAGGGGGCTGGGGAGTTGATGTTTACCATAATTAAAGTGGACTTTTACCCCCTTTGGCTAAAAAATCACATCACCATGCAGCTCTGCATGCTGATTTTAAAGTCATCTTAAATTAATCAGTTAAACAAACATATTAGAATTTTACTTACAATTTCTTGTTTTCTACTTCCTGGTTTTCTTTGGCAAAAGTGATGTAATGGGCCCAAGTGCTGCATCCTGGGAAGGTGACATCAGCAGAGCATTGCTGGGAAATCTCATCTGTAATCTCATGAGATCTCAGGGAAAGGCATTTTCCTCCCCTGAGATGATGTGCATGTCACATGTCCTAGTCACATGTGCTAGAGTTCCAGGAAGTAAAGGGAGATGGATTCCCTTGCCCTTAGTAAAAATGGCCACTGTGAGAAGAATGAGGAGGAAAATAAAAATAAGGAATGCAAAGAATACAAAGCCGGCAATTATCTAGAAGTATGTGTTTGTAGATTAACATTTCTAAAGGCGCCTTTGTTGTTATTTTGAAGATATGGGTAACATTCCTCTTTAACCCTCTCTGCACTGTGATTTCAGATATGATTTATCAATTGTAAATTCGATTAGAACACTTTCTGTCTTACTGAATGTCCATACCTCAGTATGGACAGGAAAGGAAGGGAGAATCTGTAGGAGCCAGAGCATTACACCCACACTCCACATTCTTTCTTTTATAAAGATGTGTGCATTGCCCACTTTCACTTTTGCATTGCTCAGAGTAGCTTGCAGTCTGCTCCAAAGAAACGGCTAGAAAGGCAAGAAATCTTTAAATATACATTTTTAGGTATGCTGTGGGAATGGGAACACATAAGAAACAAAACATATATTTGACTGCAAAAGTGGAAATACGCTTAAAGAGCAAGGTAATCTGGTGCACACTGACATTTCACAGCATGTCTAAGCCCTTCGTGCCTATTAGTACTTCCAAACCAAAACGTATTGTTTTACCAATGGCTGTGGAATGCATCAGAATAGCTGCTGCTACCTAATACAAGGCCCACACTACAATGATACTGATCCTGCCACACATGTAGCATTGTTGAGATGGTATAAAATGTTGTGTGAGGATGCCCTCTGCTGACAGATAGTGGGACTGGGTCCTGCCACTGGCAATGAGAGGAGTGTAGGCACGCGGTAAAACTAAGAGGTCTGAAGTAGGGGGTTTTATTGAAGCCTGAAAGCCATATTATAAATTACCAAAGCATACGTGATTGCTGACAATTTATTCTGCACATTGAGTAGAGTTTACAGAGGTATAACTTTTAGAGTTTTGTGTAAGAGATGGCTCGGGCTCCATTTACACCTATATTTTAGGTGTGTTCAGGGATTCCTGCGTCGGGAACATGCCATTTCCTGCAGCAGGAATCCCTAAACCGGTGTTTACAAGCGGCAGCTGTCACCCATTCAAGTTAATGGTCAGGTGACAGCCACTGCATGTTATATGATTTACATGTGGTTAAGAATGACTCGCTCTCCCTGGATGCATCAACCGTGCTTCCAGGGATAGTGATTGATTCCTAACTGCATGAAATAATATCGCATACGATCACATGCGGTGTGCCAGCGTTCAAATGCAGTGGCTGTCACCTGATCATTAACTTGAATGGTTGACAACTGCCACTTGTAAACGGCAGATTAGGGATTCCTGCTGCAGGAAAACACAAATTCCTGGTGCAGGAATTCCTAATCACACCTAAAATATACGTGTGGATGGAGCCTCACTAACCTACAGTGCCTGTATCGTCCACAGCGACAAGTCATTGTCTACTTTACATATTCTAACTAGACAGGGAGGAAATACTGGACACTTCATCTGTGAGTCCTTAATGGCCGTCTGAAAATGTGACCGCTCAAGCTTTCTGAGCATTGAGAGCCCTTTGTCAGGTTTTTTTTTTACTCCCGATAGTAATTACAGAGAATTCAGGATATAATAACATTAATGCCATCTATATACACCTGTATACAACACCACATCCTATCATTCAGAAGGTTTTAAATCTTCTTTCCCCGTATACTTTTTTTTTGCCTTTGCACTAGAAGATTGTAATATACTTAAAAGCCTGCTCAGGCTCTAAATGAGAAATGGTCCCATTGTTCTGTTTCATTTAAAAGCTTTAAGGATAACGTTTTATTGTTGCCTCTTGTTCTGTTCTTTCACTGCGGAGCCGGTCACTACCAGTCATGGTTATTTGCCCCATTGCTCCACAAAGAAGTTTTTATTTGCAGGCAGCTATATTGATATTTTCTCTGTTTGAAAAAAGTAAAGTAAAAATCTTTGCGATTTGTGAGCAGTGTTCTAGATATGGATCAAATCAAATAAATATTAATTGTATTCTAATTTTAATAGGTCATTTTGGCAATTTGTTTTATAATATTTGAATAGTTTTTTTTTATGTTGTACACAATAAATATCGGATTAAGGTGCCTTGTTTTTTTTGTTGTTTTTTTTTAAATCAATGTAGATCAGTCATAAAAATTGTACAATTGACATGTTAAATATAAAATGCTTACACTGAAACTGTCTTTGTTGTTTTATATTCAGCTGTTCTAATGCCTTCCACGTTTATAACTACTTTGAAAATTCTTACCTGAGACACTGGGGACATTCATTGCCAGTCCCTCCTCTGAGGGTGTGTTCACACCATGTCTGGATCATGTCCAGACCAGAACAGTTTGTTCCCGGACCAAAAAAAGCATCCCACTGTATCCCCAGAAAGCTAGCATTTGTAGAATGAGAGGTAGGAAGGGCAATCGCACTGTGGGTGGGGGTGTGTGGTTTCGGTGCCATTGACTTGAATGCACCGCCACGCCCCCTCCCACCCCAGAACGCAGGGAGGATTTTCTAATGCGATCCAGTGCATCCCAGCTGCTAACTGTGCTGGAATGTGCTTAAAGTGGTGTGAAGCGGCCCTCGGGGTGGATCCTTTCACTTGCAGGGTCCTATGGTGACACCCTTATGTGTACTAGTACTTTGTCTGGCGGCCTCAAGAAACAAACACACAGGCACAGCAAACGAAGTCACTCTTGTCCACCCTGCTCCCCACTTCTTCCTTCCTTCCCCAAGCTAGAAGATGGAATGCTGCTGGAGACGTCCTGTCCCTTGTTATCTTGTACTAAAGAGGAAGTTCAGGGAAGCCAGGGAATGGTCACAACTAGGTCTTACTTTCGAGGTCTTATATTTTAGCAATTCCCAAAAATAGCACTAGGTCTTATCGGGGAAACAGGGTAATAGATTGTTTGTTTTCTTTTAAAAACAAAAGGAAAATTGACACATTTCAGGGACCTGCATCCCTTTCATGAGGGTTTATTTTGTAGCATACAGGCTGGATGCTGGCATTGTGCAAAATATTTATCAATGTCTAAATAACCTTTTAGGAGAACAACATGATTAGTGTTTAACAACATCAATAATAAGCCAGCAGAGATCATGTCCAGTAGACAATGAATAGCAAAACAATAGTACATATCTATTAAAACAGATGAGTTGTGGGTCTGCCCTGACTAAAACATTGCTAGTTTGTAGACTACCTAATAAAACCGAGAATCCCAAGTGCTATTCTTTATATAGTAATCCCTATTTATTTTATTCATGACATTTGTGATACAAACTCCATGCTTTAATGTCTTTATAGTAAATTAAGAAGAATTGTATTTCTCTCGTCATCATTCAAAACAAAGGTATAAGTAATCTTTTATGAATTTCCAATTATGATTGAATTCATAGAAAAAAACCAGAGAAATAGGGGTTTCTGAGAGGTATAAAACCAATACATGTGTAAAAATGATATCCAAATTTTATTATACAGTAATTACATTATATAAAAGAATCAATTGTAATACATACGAGTATAAAACCCCCCAATTGGCTAAAACACACACAAAGTTCCTAGGATATGCCCAACGTCAACCAGTTATATCTTAATTAAATATCCATAGTTGCAAACATAATATTTGTCATTAATTATTCATTGTTCATTTACTGATTGTCATTAGTTTCATTGTTCATTTACTGGAACAGACATATCCGGGTCCCGACGCGTTTCGCACCAAGCTTCTTCAGGGGACCACGGGGGGCTAATCTAACAATAATAATAACAATTATACATCAATTGATTTAATTGCATAATTCAATTCATTAATAAATATAACATAAATTAGAATGTTTCAGCAATCAGCACCACAAGTATGAGGCCCCCGAAAGGTGGGTACCCCGTACTTACCAAACAACTAGTGTCTGGAGGAGGACAGATATTTCCGGATCAGGAGAAAGTGATGGCGGCCTGATTCAAACCAGCCCACTCAACTTCGTCCGAGACCATGCCAGGGACATCGGGGACATGGGAAGGGGGGGGCCATCGAGGATGATGCAAACTACCCCTATCACCTAGTCTAGAACAAAATTACAGGGGTAATGAAATCAGTATGGTATTATACATTGGTATTCTGTATTGTATTGTGCATGGTACTCTGCATTGTATAATACAGTGGCACACTGCAGAACACCAGCAGCTATAGTGGAACACCAAATCCCAGCAATAATATATATATATACAGCGCAATGCAGAATAACGCCAGCTACAGAGGACTACAAATCCCAGCAATGTACTATTGCTGCATTCCTCTATAGCTGCTTGTATTCTGCACTGCGCCGCTGTATAATGTACTATATTGCACACCACACTTTTTTTTTTTACTTCCACTGCACCAAGCTTGCTCCCATGATGGACTACAATCTCATCACTAGTAGTCCATCACTGGAGCCTTTTTTTTTATCCGATTAATCGAACTCAATAATCGGCTAACTAACCGATTATGAAAATAATCGTTACATGCAGCCCTAATACCGGCGTTCGCTCACCTCTCGATCCTGTCACAGCCCTCTGCCGTGACAGGAGAGGGGCTGGATTCCCCCCGCTCCGATCTGCCAGCGGGGGCGTGTACAGCTGGCTCTGCCTCTAGATAGGCAGAGCCAGCTGTCACTCACGCAGCTGGGCGGATCCAGACATAATTGTCGGGATCCGCTTCAGCTGCGGCGTCTCAGTATAACCGCGAGCTGTAGCTCGCTGTATACTGTGGCGTCTCAGTATACTGCGAGCTGTAGCTCGCGGTATACTGAGCTTAGGGTGACGGGAGGACGCTAGTTTGTGTCCTCCCGTTACCCTAAGGAGAACTATGGGGAAAAGCCTTAACCCCATAGTTCTCCTTTAATATGAATACTTCTATTGTTTGAATAAAAGTTTTATTTTATCATCTGTTTTTTTTGGGCTTAACAAAATGTGAGGCTTTAAATGGTATTGGAGAAATGGGTGTAGCCACTGAAGGGCACTGCAAAGCTTTCTCGCTCAGGGCGCTTAGAGGCTAAAGGCTAGCCTTGGCAGTGTTCACCTGTTCAATACTGTAATTGTATGATTCAATTAAAGCATTAAAATAATACAGAATTTAGAAAAATAACATTTGTATTGTCAGCCTATAAAAAAATAAAAATAAAGTAGGTTTTAAAATAACACCAAATTGAAAGAACTCATTTGCAAATGTTCCCCTGGGTGGATGCGGTTCACAGCACTAACACCCTTAGATGGTGCTACTCAGAACCATCTAGTGCCGTGCGAATGGCACATTTATAAATTAGAACAGTAGAAAGGCATCATGGCACACTCACAAACCAGCATGTACCGTTCAGGGTCTCCAGGATGGCTACTTTCAATTGGAGGGCCGGCTGGAGTCATTGTCCCGGGTCGCCCCAGCAGCACCAAATCCACCACCGGTCGAGGTGGCAGTATCCGCTCCATTACCACCTGCTGCAGCCGTGGTGAGCCCAACCCCGGAACCCCGGTTACCGGCACATGAGAGGTTTACTGGCAAACGGAGTAAGTTCCGTGCATTCCGGAATGCATGCCAGCTCTACTTCTTACTTCAACCCCGCACCTTTGTCACAGAACAGACCAGGGTGGGGTTCATTATCTCCCTCCTACTGAACGAACCCCAGGCCTATATATATTTAAATGATTTAGGAATGCAAATTAGTCATAAAGATAAAAACTGAGGCATGCTGGTGCTGCTATTTTTGGCCTCGGCATCTGGTCACCAATGACCTATGCTTACGGAAGCGTTAAGGTAAATTATAAATGTGCAGAAAGATTCACTGACCAAATTGAAATGTACAGGTTTATGAATGTCCCTAATACCCCTTCACATGGCCACCCATCCTTTCTGATCAGCAGTGGATCAGTGCACATATCCCCTGCTGACCAGATCTGCTTGAAAAACTGACAGGCGGATCTGATGGGACTGTTTGTGTCATAGGGGCCTAAGTGAAATCCTTTTTTCATTAAAAGCTACTAGAGCATTTCTGATAATCAAGTACTTATCAAAAAGAAAAAAAAAGCATGAATGTCAAATATGTAAATGTTTTATAAGTGTTGTGTAGAATTTCAGCTTTCTAAAATTGTTCTATAACCCTTTTTCTTTTTCTGCACTGTTTCTTCTAATAAACCTTTGCAAAATAGCGTTGTTGTGCATTCTCTCAGATACGGACACTACAAGACCATTATGTGGGCACAATGCCTTATTTTCTTCCATAACATTATACCGCCACAGTACTTTGGCCTCTGGCCAAGAGCAGAACAATTCTGGATATTTGTATTCTTACTCAGTCCCATCCTCTGCATTGTCACTTAGCTGATGTCACATACAGATCAAGCTAACACTGTACATTCCAATGGAGTGTCTAACATACTTGTGTGGGTAATTGTCTGTTTAGAATTAGGGTCAGAGGGCAATCAGAAGCATTATCTGTATATAAATGTATTAAATAACACAAACCATTAGCATTTTAAAAATCTATCACCATGGCTCTAACGAATACAGTAAACTCCCTATTATCCAGCATCCAAGCAACTGGCACACAAAAAAAAACGAGGGCATTTTTTTTTGCCGGTAGCTTGAGGTGCATTAAAAAGGTGTCGGTGGCTTGGTGCACACTAAAAATTTAATTAGCAACAAAATGTATTTAGTTGCTAACAAAATTCTTTGTTTACATTTTGCTGCTAGCCGGTGATTAATACAATGGGGAGAAATAACCAGCCTGCTATCGGCTATTTTCAATTGCAATAGCCAATAGCAGGCTGGCTATTGTGCCCGCCTGCTGAGCAAAGAGGTGGACCTGAGGGAGAATTTTCTCTCAGGTCCGCTCCTCTGCTCTGTAGGTAGAGTTTCAGTAGCCAGCCTACTATTGGCTATTGCAATTTGAAATAGCCAATAGCAGGCTAGCTATTGAAACCCCACCCACCAAGCAGATGATCGGGCCAGAGAGAGAACTTTCTCTCTCCGGGCCGCTGCTCTGCTAGATGGGTGGGGTTTCAATAGTCAGCCTGCTACAGGCTATTTTAAATTGCAATAGCCAATAACAGGCTGGCTATTGTTCCCGCCCACTGAGCAGAGGGGTGGACCTGAGAAAGAACTTTCTCTCTCAGGGCTGCTCCTCTGCTCAGTGTGTGGGGCTTCAATAGCCAGGCTGCTATTGCAATTTTAAATAGCCAATAGCAGGCTGGCTATTGCTCCCGGCTGCTTCCATTCACCTGTTAGCTGCAGAAGCTAGATGGGGCGTCACGGGGATGGTTGCTTGAGAGTTACTATTATATTATCAAGCAACCAGAAACTACAGTTATCCGGCACCTACTGATCCCTGTGGGTGCCAGATAACTGGGAGTTTACTGTATTATGCCTATAGGAACCAACCAATCTTTCCTGGTCTTGATGGACAAAACTTTGACCAGAATGGCACTAGTTGCTACTGCAATAGCAGTAGTGGTGAGTACTGTAGTGCTCAAATACACCCCCTTTCCACAATTGGGCTCACACCATGGAAGTTCAAGAGATGTGTTCTTTCATATCACAATTTTAAAGACAACTAAAGCTTAACTTTTAATGTACTCCTTTGACCCCAAGTAAGCATCTAGTGGGCTACTGGCTGCTGTTCGCTGACAGTGTGGAGCCGCACTGCAGCCAGGAAAGATCGACAATTTTGTTGTGATCCACCCCACAGCCTGATTGACAGCAGAGGCAGAGCCAGCTGTGCCAGCCCTCTCCCCTCTCTCCCTCCAATGGAGGAACAGGGAGGGGAGGGGGAATCCTTGTGGGGAGTGGAAACTGACAGTGAGCTGAGTGGTCAGTGGTTCATGATTGCTCAGCTCTCTATCTGAGTATTGGGAAGAGCACATTTTACTTCTCCTGTAACCAGGGGCGTCCCGAGGCTGGGTGACACCCGGAGCGGTAACCGAGTGTCACCCCGCCGAGACGTCACTGCGCATGAGCGTGACGTCACCACACGCGTGCGTGATGATGTCATCGAGCACGCGCGGCAGTATTTTGATACCGGCACCCGGCAGGATAAGGTATGCCGCCGGGTCCCCTCCTCTCTCCTGATACTGTCTTTTCAGAGGGGGGTGACACCAAAATGACTGAGTCATTTTGGTGTCACCCCTCCAATGGTGTCTCCCGGGTGCGGGCCGCACCCCCCGCACCCTCCTTGTGACGCCACTGCCTGTAACCATGACCCTCACAACTTAAATTTAATGTAAACCCTTACTGAATTAAACTTTATTTGCTGTGTGTGTGTTTTTAAATAATTGCCATTTTAAAAATATCCTTACTGCTGATCTCCTTTTTTTTGCCACATCCTGTCTGCGTGAATCCACTCAAGTGATGGCCGAATCTCAGGGTGGGTTAGCCTGAAATAGCCACTAGTAGTCTCCATCAGAGGCCTATATGACAGGGTGATGACACGGCAAAAATGGGCGTGCCTGAACAAGGACCTTCATGACAGGATCACCATCTGCTATTTACTATTTGATATAGCACAGGGGTAGGCAACCTATGCATTCTAGCTGTAGTGATACTACAAATCTCTTCATGCCTTTAGGAGTCATGCCTATGGCTGTCACTCTTGCAAAGCCTCATGGGACTTGTAGTTCCAAAAGCTGGAGTGTTGAGGTTGCCTATCCTTGAGATAGCATTTTATACAGCCATATACAGTAATCCATACAAGAGCTAGAAGAATAGCGTTATCATTGCAATAGCATAGAGAAATACACCAAATACTGTGAACGAAAAACCTACGCAAAAAGCCTTACTACCTAAAAGGAATATGGATACATATTCCTGCCAGAAGTAGTCCTTAGACATAAGATAAAAAATAAGCATACCTGCCTTTCTAAAAAGTATGGGTTTTGGGGGTACATTTAAAACAACTTTGCCGTTATACTAAAGTTCATCCAGAAAGTTATATACCTGTAAAAAAAGACTGAATAGTTACCTCCTCTTCCCCTGCAGCTCTCACTGATACCTCCTGCTGACCTCCACATTTCTGCAGGATTCAATAGTGATGTGAAGGTCAGCAGGATCAACTGGATGAGAACTGCTGCGAACCGAGATGATTGACACTCACAAAATTGTTTCTAGAACAAAAGCTTTGTGGTTTTGTTCAATTTTTAAATAGAATAGGCGTTGTTTAAAATGAGCAAATAAAAAAAAAAAAGCCTTGATTTCAGTAAGTTTATTAAATCTTGATTCACAGCTGAAATGTGAAAATGTCTCTAGGGCCTAACTTTCTTATGCTATAAGAAATGTGCACACAACACAATCCTTTGAGATACACATAGATAATAGCATACATTCCCATCTTTTCTATATTTACTAGTGATTTTGTTAGCATGGTTCTACAGAAAGGGAAAGTAATATACAGCAAATGGCGTTGATTTTCTACTACACTGTAGAGGACAGCAAATGCTGGTGCCATCTGCCCCCTGCTGGACACAGGCATACATGACGATAGAGTCTCTCATTAAAGTGACATTAAACCCTCAGATTTTTTAACATAAACCAATACTGTAATGTGTGTCTTACTGTAATCCATGGTTGTTTCCCTTCTCTTTGCTGCTCTTCCTTTTAAATCTGTATCTGTTCTCATGCTGGGCAGAACTTCTGTTTTGCAGCAGACTGCCTTGTCTCTGGAATGGATACATGGTGTCTGTGTGCAGGTTCACAACCTGAGCCAGCACTTCAGGAAGAGGCACTCAGCTGCAAAGGGAAGTTCTCCCCCAGCATGAGAAGACATGAGGATTTAAAAGGAAGAGCAGCAAAGAGAAGGGAAACTACCATGGATTACAGTATTGGTTTATGTTAAAAAAATCTGAGGGTTTAATGTCACTTTAAAGTCAATTTTTCCCCCCCTCTCCCCAATGTTAATGTCAGCACTTACCTTAAATGATGTCTGTTAATCCGATCTTCCTCTTCTTTCCTGTCCTTTTCAGCCTTCTCTCCAGCTCTGCTGTGGGTCTCCGATCCAGCCCTGACTCCTCTGTGCTTGCTGGTACTTCCTGTCCCAAGGTGTCTATATGCGGGTGCACGCGTCCATAGACTTACCTTGCGTCTCTGCTCGTCTCCCGGCCGCGCCCGCCCCAAGATGCTTTGCGGCCGCCCCGAGCAGTTTCGGATTTTCAGACGGGAGCGCGCGGCGAAGACAGGGGTACGTTTAAACCGCTTTTAAAGCGTTTTTTTTAAACTTTTTGCATATATCTACTGCTTGCTGGCAGTAGATATATGCTAAATAACCCTGGAGGTTTTAGAAACCGTTTAAAGGGTTATTAAACCCTCAGGTTTTTTTGCATATATCTACTCCTGCTTTTTTGCAGTGATTTTACTGCAATTTTTACACTTTGTTGTGCGTTTCCATGCGTTCCAGTGCATTCCGGACCAGAGACAAGCAGTATTTTGTTTTTGTTCCGGAACGGACTGCGCTGGTGTGAACAGAGTCCAGAAATACCATAGGGATACATTGGAATGCTTTGTTGGTCTGGGAACAAACTGTTCTGGTCTGGACATGATCCGGACATGGTATGAACAAGCCCTTAAGCCAAGAAAGGTCCATTATGGTTATTAAAAGGTTTAGCTTTATGTTGTCCCACTGCCTTCCACATCCCCTCCAATACTGGTGGCCCTTCCTCTTCCACATTAAATGATGCTGGACACTTCCTGTGAGGTCAGGCTGTCACTGACACACCCTCTGGGGGTTCATCATCATGCAGCCTGGGCTCACAGGGAAATGCTGCGTAGGGATACATTCACAGAATTGCTGGCTAAGAGGAGAACAGAAAGGACCCTACAAATCACGTAGCCAGCCAAACAACAGCTGAACTTAAAGTAAAAGTGAAGTCAACTACTAAAAAAATGGGCCCCGAGAAGCTTTTAGCTACAGTGTGCTAGAATGCACAGCACGTTAGTACATTATGGCAATTCCACTGGCCAAAGCGATCCCCTTTAGCACTTCAATGCTTGCTCTCTTCTTCAGCACCAGTGCTTCCATGAATGGCAGGGACTGGATGACGTAACTAGAGCTGCAAAAACTAATCAATGTAGTCGATTAAAATCGACGATGGAAAACGTTGTCAACGTTTTCCATCGTCGATTAGTCGGCTATCGATTAGTTTTCCCTGCTCGCGGCTCCACACACGACCTGAGCCACACGCCGCGCACCAGACGGCACGCCCCTTCTCCCTCTTTGAGCTCCCTGACACGCCGCTGCCATCTAAAAGTAAGAGTGCCTGCTACCCCCCAAAACATGGCGATTGTTTGTTTTTTTTCAATGTATTGCTGGGATAGTGGGAACTGTTGTATTCCTCTATAGCTAATGGTACATTGCGCTGTATATGTACCATCAGCTATAGAGGAATACAAATCCCAGCAATACAATATACACCACAATGCAGAATACCACCAGCTATAGAGGAATACTACAAATCCCAGCAATACAATATACAGCGCAATGCAGAATATACCACCAGCTATAGAGGAATACAACAAATCCCAGCAATACATTATACAGCGCAATGCAGAATATACCACCAGCTATAGAGGAATACAACAAACCCCAGCAATAATACATTATACATCGGCGCAATGCACGCAGAATACCACCAGCTATAGAGGAATACAACAAATCCCAGCACATACATTATACAGTGCAATGCAGAATACCGCCAGCTATAATGTACTATTGCTGGGATTTGTTGTATTCCTCTATAGCTGGTGGTATTCTGCATTGCACCACTGTATAATGTATTATTGCTGGCTGTGATTTGTTGTATTCCTCTATAGTTATATATATAGTTATAGTTATATATATAATTATACAGCGCAATAATTTACCACCAGCTATAGAGGAATACAACAAATCCCAGCAATAATACATTATACAGTGGTGCAATGCAGAATACCACCAGCTATAGAGGAATACAACAAATCCCAACCAGCAATAGTACATTACACAGAGCAATGCAGAATACCACCAGCTATAATGTACTATTGCTGGGATTTGCTGTATTCCGCTATAGCCGGTGCCATTCTGCATTGATTGTGGTATCATTTTACACTTTCCATTTCACTATATTGCACACCACACTTTTTTTTTAACTTCCACCGCTCCAAGCTTGCTCCCGTCATGGACTACAATCTCAATACAAACTAGTAGTCCATCACTGGAGACATTTTTTTTAAACCCGATTAACCGAACATAATAATCGGCTACCTAATCGATTTTGAAAATAATCATTAGCTGCAGCCCTAGACGTAACTCCCAAGCATGTACACGGGAGTTACCTGGCCTCGCCAAGAAATTGTGCGCATGAGCAGCTCAATGTACACAAACAAACAAAAAATTGCTGACAGGCACAAAGAAAGATCTTTCTTAAAAGGCTTTCTTAAGGCACCAAAACACATGTATACGCATAAAAAACACAAGGCGCATTTATTTGCAGAAATCTCATTGGCTACGTCAATAGACAAAGGACATATGCTTTACATCCTCCATTCAGAAATCTTAGCACTGCTCCACATGTGTGCAATTATTTTGCCTAGACTTTGCTAGACGCAGCAAAGAAGCCCCAAAATATAACTGAGCCTCCTCCATGTTTCACAGTAGGTATGGTGATCTTTTCTTTGAAAGCTTTATTCTTTCATCTGTGAACATAGAGCTGATGTGACTTTTGTCTCATCTGTCCAAAGGACATCCTCCCAGAAGCATTTTAACGTGTCAATATGCATTTTTTGCAATTTCCGGTCTGGCCTTTTTTTATGTTTGTCTTTCAACAGCAGAATTTTACACTTTCGCTGAAAAAGTGACAGAATGGGGTATTCCTATGGTTATATTGTGCTGTGACAACGTTTCATGTCATGACTAGGATATTCCTTACAGTATGACACTGTTACTTGCTCCCCAGATAGCAAGCAATTGTGCTGCAAGTTTGAAAATGACTTGCTAAACTAATGCAGACTTGCCAAGCTTCACAATTTTGTTGCACAATTACAGCATGTCTGCATTGCAAGTCTCCAGATCAACGTGCTTTGTAAAAGTGCTGTACACTTGCAGAGCTCTTGCTAAGACCTGCAGGACTCTTGCTGTAGCCTTGCCAAGCAAATGTGCTACAAATTCAAAAAGTGTCAACTAGAACTTGTGCTAAAAGTCTACAACTTGCCCGGAATGTGTGCAGCAAGTTAACAAGAATTACAATTTAACCCTGACACAAATTTGTGGCAAGTTATCCTTTCTATCTGGGTCTGTATGTTTGTTTTATTTTTGACAAAAAAATTATTAAAATAAAAACAGAATTTGAAAAAAAAGAGAAAAAGTGACAGATGGTGCGATCAAACACTGATGTACCTTGGTCTTGGAGGTCAGCCTGTATTTCTTTCAAAGCTTTTCTTATCTCTTTGTCTACCATTCGCGCCATCCTTCTGTTCAATCTGTGGGTCAATAGGCCCTCTTTTGGCCATGTTCAGGAAAGTTGGCTACACTCCCATGGACCTTAAACATCATAACCATATCTGCAGCTGTAGTCATAAGAACATCAAGCTGCTTGAAGATGGTCTTATAGTCTTTGCCTGTGGCATGCTGGTCTAATTTTTTAAATTTAAAGGAGAACTATGAGGTGAGTGATTTTCACTCAGCCTCATAGTTCGAGCCGACGTGCGACATTGAAACTGTCACAGGTCGGCTCAATAGATCGGGAAGTGAGCGAACACATAGCGTCGCTCGCTCACTTCTCGATCCTGTGCCTGCAGAGAGCCGTGACTGTCGCTCACGGCTCCCTGCAGGGATTCCCCCCTCCCCTGTCCGATCATCCGGCGCTCACTGGTGGAACGGACGGGGGAGGGTACAGGTGGCTCTGCCACTATATAGGCAGAGCCAGCTGTCACTCACGCAGCTGGGTGGATCCAGACAGTATTGTCGGGATCCGTCCCGGCGTCTTAGTATACCGCGAGCTGTAGCTCGCGGTATACTGAGCTTTGGGTGACGGGAGGACGCTAGTTTGTGTTCTCCCGTTACCCTTAGAACTATGGGGAAAAGCACCGACCCCATAGTTCTCCTTTAAATAGGCTGATATGTTTTGTAGGTTTGATATATCCAATTATTATATATGATCCAATTATTTATAATCTTTTCTAGGGGAACCCTAGTATCTGTCCCGCCCATTTTAGAAAATCTTTGTAGAATAAGCATATAAGTTCTTGCACACGCACGTCAAATGGGAGGCCACAAAACAAACGCATCTCAAGCAGCTGCATGAGCTTCACTCCCATGTTTGTTGCATATAGGACAGCTCAGTGAAATTAATGAACTGCCCTATGAGGGTCCGGGACAAATGCAGCAAAGACACTGGCATCCCCGCTGCTCTCCCCTGCCTGTATGGGCTGAGGCAGTGGGGAAAATGGAGCGCTGAAGCCGGGGGGGGTTAGGTAGCCGATTTGATCAGGATGGCCAACGAAGAGGAGAGAGCAGCCCCAGCTGTCAGGATGGCCAAGCAGGGAGGGGAGCAGAGCCGCGGTCATCCTGTCAGTCTCAGGGTGACAACGGCTCTGTGCGTGGCTGAGCGGAGGATCGGTAAGTATCTGTAATATTTACCAATTCTCTGTTTGTAGAACAAACACGCTGATCACTCCAATGTTTGTAAACAACTGTGGCCACATAGTACTATTTGTCCCCAGTTATGAATGAACAGGAAGTGCTTTACATCACTTCCTGTTCATTCATGAGTGAATTTCTGAATGGAGAGCAGCACTCAGTACAGAGGCTTCTATCCATTCATAACTTGATAATATTTACGATCTCCAGTTTGTGAATGAATGGGAAGCCTCGGTACTGAGTGCTCTTCATGCAGTTAGAACAGAGGCTGCCGAAAAATAGATTGAGTACTCTGTGTCCTCAATTTCTTTATCTATTTCAAAAGGGAAATGTCAGGGGTCCCCCCAACAGTAACAAAATAATAAAAAAAAAAACACAACCCTCCCCACACACTCACATTATACATGTGCAACATTGTGCACCATATACTGTTTTAAATAAATGAATGTAACTGTGGCAGCGCATGGCAAAGCGTTGTGACGCATTGCCATGTGTTGAGATTAAATGTATGCCTGTATCATTTTATCACAACACAAACACCAACACAGTGCACAAATGTTTTTTAACATAAGTCGCTTATTTAGTCTTGCGTTCCTTTATTTTTTTACCGTTTCGCAAAAAAGCGCAATTTAAAATGTGCAAATATTTGTTATTTATTAACTCAATAGTTTTATTTTTTAGATTCGGTCAAAAAAGTATTTTTGGGAGCACTGATACTGATTTTAGTGTGCTTTTATCAATGTAATTGCATATTTTTATTGGTTTCATATTGATTTGATAAGCATTTGCAAAATTATTGCAGGACCTACAAAGCTAGTAGCACCATCTATTTATTCTACCGGGCCTGTGCTTTCAGAAATATATGGTTTGGGGTCGGGCTGCAGCAACAAATCGACTAAATCGATAATAATCGATTATGAGAATAGTTGGCAACTATTCTCGATTAGCTGGTTGGGGGGGGGGGGGGGGGGGGTATTTTTTTTTAGAATATAATGAAAAAGTACCATAAATGTAAAAAAAAAAGTTTCCCTACGTTATGT
>NW_017306316.1:147024-152720 GCF_000935625.1 Nanorana parkeri
GTGTATCTATGTTTGTTATTGGGTGGGGGGGGGGGGGGGGGGGAGATAATTTTTTGTATACAACCAATCGATTAGTTGAAAAAACAATCGGGTAACTAATCGATTATGACAATAATCGTTAGCTGCAGGCCTAGTTTAGGGGGGTCTTTTACAAAGCTAAAAGCTGCAGTTAAAAAATAAAAAAGTAGAAAATTGCAAAAATGGTGTAGCCAGCTGAGGTTAAAAGCGTTCGGGAGGTCTTGGCAGCGAAAGGGTTAAATTTAAGCTTCCACTTGTCTTTAGTAAATGCCCTTAGCGTATCACTTCTGCACTCCTCTTGTCACACAGATACAACCAAACATCACTTTTACTCGTTTTTTACTTGCCACACAACACCACCACATAGACAACCTAACCCTACTGGTCACGCCCTGAAGGTCGTCACTTCCTCACCGTGCGCGCCGTGTTTTGATTAGTTCAACAGGCAGCGGTCACGTGACGTCACGGCTTTCCACTTCCGGGTCACTCTTCGTATCGTGTGAGGTGCGTTACCTCGCCGTCTCTGTGTTCTAGGAGGAAGTCGGGCTCGGCAGGCCGAAGTGGAGAGGGGAGGCCGGACAGCCAGGTGTGTGGTGTGCCCCATGGGGAAGCGAGCTTTTGGGTTTTCCTGAGGTCCGCTTAACTTTTGATCCGAGAGAGTTCTGGGCTGAGGCCTAATGTGCGCGAGAAACAATTCCGGTTTCACGTGCGGCTGCAGAGCATTGTACCAAGTACGCTGTTATTGTATGGTGTGTTATGTTGCACGGGGCTCTGGGGGAGTGCACGATGATCGTCTGCTAGGCCTCAAGTCAGATTTCCATAGAGCTCGCTGTGAAGTCCAACCGCTTAGGCCTGGATCCTGAGGTTTTATATGTAGTGCGAGTGCAGGGAACGAGACATGTTCTCCATGCACATGACGGTTTTATAATGAGTTGAGCCAGCCTTCTATTGTGAAAACGCGTAAAATAATAAGGCTGTACATTCCTGATCCTAGGAATCGATATGTAAACAGTTGGTGTTGGCTTGCATGATCACTTAGTCTTCTTTGTAATGAATGTGGCTGCAATTGCTAAATAAACTAGTTTGCATTGTGAGCAGCTTCCTGTGCAAATTAGAATTATTTATTTGCTCCCACTATCGTGAAAAAGAATGAGGGGAACTTACTATGGCTGGGTTCACACCTGGGCGTTTTTCAGCGCTGAAAAACGCTCAGCAAGTGAAATCCCTGTGGACATGGTTCCCACCTGGGCGTATTTCAGCCCGTGGAAACGCGCTGAAATACGCCCTACACTCGAAAAAACATGTACGGGATCGTGGACAGGATTTACCTTGTCCGCGATCCCCGCTGTGTCCGCTGCCGACTTCCGGGCTCCGTCCCATGCGAGCAGTCGCATCGCAGGGGGCAGAACCGGCGGGACCTTTGAAAAGTTAAAAACAAAAAAAGAGAAAATAAAGTGGGAAAAAATCACACCGCCAGGTAGGTATAAAAACGCGCGTTTCACTGAACGAAAAAAACGAGCAGAAAAAACGCGCCTATGGTACTCCCAAGTGTGCACCCAGCCTCAGACTGGAGTAGCTGTGCCTTGCAACCAATCATTTTCTAAGGATACAAGCTGATTGGTTGTATTCTGGGGACTGTATAAGGTTAACCGCTGTAATTTAGTATACAGTATTTCTATTTCATCATTTTACGTTAGAGAAAACTCCAGCAAATGTTGGTGACGTTGCATTGTATAAGTGTTGTTGCGTTATGAAATGAAGTGCCTGAGGATACTCCTTGCTGGTACGATCAACAGTTCTAATTTAAAGTGACAGTAAATTCAGCAGTTAAATCTTAAAATGTGTTGAAGTACCTAACTATTAACAACAGTGCGGGGGGGATTTATTAAAACTGAAGCAGTTGCGCATGGCAACCAATCAGTATCTCTCTCCATTTTATTCAGTTAAAGTGACATTAAACTGATGTGCCATGCGTTCTGGTGCGGGTGATCGCACTGCGGGCGGGGTGTGTGGCATTGACTTCAATGCAATGACACACCCCCCCACCCCTGAATGCAGGAAGCAAGCCAAAATGCAATACAGTGCGTTCCAGAGGCTGAATGCTCCAGAACACACTGTTTATGGAGTGAACAGGCCCTCCAGAAGGAAGGACAGTGTCAGCACCAACGCAAGAGATGATTTGAGAATCTACAGCCGAGTGATACACAAATAAGATACAGTGAGGTGAATTTATCAAACTGGAGCAGCCGTGCATGGCAACCAATCGGCTTCTCTCTCATTTTCAAACCTTAAAGTGACATTAAACCCTCAGATTTTTTAACATAAAACAATACTGTAATGTGTGCCTTACTGTAATCCATGGTTGTTTCCCTTCTCTTTGCTGCTCTTCCTTTTAAATCTGTATCTTTTCTTATGCTTGGAGAGCACTTCCCTTTTCAGCTCAGGGCTTCTTCCTGTAGTGCTGGCTCAGGTTACAGCCTATAGAAACGTATACACAGACACCATGTGAGACAAGGCAGTCTGCTGAAAAGGGAAGTTCTCTTTCAAGCATGAAAACAGATACAGATTTAAAAGGAAGAGCAGCAAAGAGAAGGGGAACTACCATGGATTACAGTAAGGCGCACACTACAGTATTGGTTTATGTTAAAAAATCTGAGGGTTTAATGTCACTTTAAGGTTTGGAAATGAGAGAGAAGCCGATTGGTTGCCATGCACGGCTGCTCCAGTTTGATAAATTCACCTCACTGTACCTTATTTGTGTATCACTCGGCTGTAGATTCTCAAATCATCTCTTGCGTTGGTGCTGACACTGTCCTTCCTTCTGGAGGGCCTGTTCACTCCATAAACAGTGTGTTCTGGAGCATTCAGCCTCTGGAACGCACTGTATTGCATTTTGGCTTGCTTCCTGCATTCAGGGGTGGGGGGGTGTGTCATTGCATTGAAGTCAATGCCACACACCCCGCCCGCAGTGCGATCACCCGCACCAGAACGCATGGCACATCAGTGCCTACGTTCCGGTCCAGTGCGATCTGCATAATTAGTGCTCCACGGTGGGAACGTGCCCAGAGGGTGGCTACTTTTGTTCCCCCTGGTCACCGCTCCAACACTCACTCCTGTGATGGACTAAAATCTCAATACAAATTAGAAAACGGAATGTGAGATTGTAGTCCATAACAGGAGTGAGCTTGGAGCAGTGACTACTTTACAAAACACACAGGAACCATGGGGAACAAAAGTAGCCACACTCCAGAAGGAAGGACAGTGTCAGCACCAATTCAGAGATGATTTGAGGATCTACAGCCGAGTGATACACAAATAAGATACATTTTTGTTAGGGCTGTGGAAATTAAAGATTAATTTCTCGATTAATTGTTAAACTTTTTGATCGATTCGAATTATTTTGATTTCTAATGAAAACACTCACCTCTCCGCCGGCTTCCGGGAGTCCTGTCGGCGATCCGGTGACATCAACGGGCTCCTCCCCCTTCCCCAAGTGGCTCCGTCGGTTAACGAAGGGAAGGGGGGGGGAGTCCGGTAACGGCGATGTCCGTGACGTAACCGGACTCCTCCCCCCTTCGTTAGCCGACGAAGCCACTTGGGCCGGTGAGTTTGCCCAAGAAACTTTCTGCACGAGCGCCAGCCAAGGCATTGGCCTATACACATACAGCACAGCAAATAAGTAATAAAATGAACTAGGATCACCCTAATCCAGCACGTTATTATTCTGAGTTGCCCCACTCAAGCGGCGGCCATATTGAGTGGGGCACGATTAATCGAACACAAACATTTTAATCATTACCAGCTCTATTTTTGTTAATCGGGTACTCATTTTTAAGATTTAACTCCTGAGTTTAGTGTCACTTTAATGCAGAACTTTAAAGGAAAAATAGAATTGGCGAGCAGGTAGGCTTTTTATTGTAGAAGAGACATGATATGGCTCTTTGGCTATAAAGTAAATTTGCCTGCTTGCAATCTCCTTTTAGAATGTACGCTGCATACACAGCTCAGTGTACATTCTCGGCACACTTTGTGGGCATGTGCAAGAGTTGTATCATTCATGCCCAGCCAATCAAGATGGTCAAAGATCCTGAACAACACTGGGTGTAGATGTTGACATTGGTTAGCTCCCCCTTCTTTGAGGGGACAGAGCTTAGGTCTGGGTATTGCCTGTACAGCGACCCTGTGGTGCAAGAAAGGGAAAGCTTTGTATGCTGCCGATTATGGAAGTATTGGTTATTTCACCTATCTCTGGAGAATAGTGTGGGGATGGAGAAGGTCAAAGTTAAACAAAAGTAGGGCTGCAACCAACTAATCGATGATAATAAGAATAGTTGTCAAACTATTCTCATCGATTAGTTGGTTGGATCCCCTAGCTCCCTCCTCCACGCTGGGAGAAGGGCACAGCAAGCAATAGCCAGCCTGCAATTTGAAATGGCCAATAGCAGGCCGGCTATTGCACCAGCCCACTTTACATTTAGCTGCCGTCTGTGGAATCTTGCCATTTGCAGCTGTCATTTCCTGGCTGAAACTATTCAAGCACCATGTGCTTACAATACAATTATTTAAAAAAAAGTTATACGATTGGAGAAAAAAGTAATTTTAGGTTTCGGCCTGACAAATTCTGCTGCAGGAGGTGCGTTGCAGTGCCATTCATTTCAATGGCATCCCAAATGCACCTCATACCAACTGTGATCACCTGCACTGGAACGCACGGTTTAGATACACCCACCCGTTTAATGGTGCGGCTTGCTGCGAGATACCGTACTTTGTGAGATTGGAGTACATATATACATATGTATAAATTCTGTATGTGTACATCTTCCATGAGACTGAGTTTGTGATGCGGTATCCTTCGGTTCTTATGTTTTAACTGAGGTGTGCTAGGCTGGTACTCTTTTTATTCTAGGTGTGGGTGATGTGTTTCCTGTTTCCGGTGGGAGGAGCCTATCTCTCTAATGCTGTCCTGGAAGGTTCCTAGAAACAGAGTTACCAGGTACGTAACTCCAATTTTTTATCTGATCGTAAAAACTATCGGCCAACTAATAGATTATGAAAATAATTATTAGTTGCAGCCCCAATCAAAGCGGAAGGAGAAATTTTGGGTGAATCTGTTCATTTTCCTTGAATTGACTTTGTGCATATTGATGAGTTTTTTGGTGTTTGTGTTGACTCCTTCCTGGCTCTTTGGTTTGTTTTAACCACTTGCCGTCCGCCCGTTGTAAAAAAAGGACGGATGGCACTGCTGCATTGGCGGGTTGCCGTCTCCAGACGGCATTTTTTTCTGCGGGCACGCACGGGCAGAAAAGACCCGACCAATGCAAACACCCTTTACCGGGTGTTTCACATATAGACAATCGGCGGCTCCACAGCCCGCCGATCGTCTATGTGCTCGTTACACCCCTCCCCACCCTCGCGCGGCCGCCGCCAGTTTCCGCCACCCACCTGACCCCTCACCTTCAATCCCGGGATCCGTGGCCCGGGACCGGCTCGCAGGGCGTCAGGAGGAAGAGGACGGGAGATCAGCGACTTGCTGATCTCCCTCAGGGCTGTGAATGCAGAAGTGATGTGTATTACATCACTTCCGCATTCACCTGTCAGTCATCTGGCTGCTATAGCCAAAGAAAAGAAGCTGATGAAACAGATCTCTGCTTCATCAGCTTCTTTTGGGGTCCACAGGT
>NW_017306316.1:152824-170367 GCF_000935625.1 Nanorana parkeri
ATTTAATATAGGGGAAACTGTTTTTTTTTTTTAAATTTCGGTAATTTTTCCTTAATATAGTAAAAAATAAAAACCCCAGTGGTGAATAAATACCACCAAAAGAAAGCTCTATATGTCCCCAAAAAAAAGAGTATAAAATTCATTTCAGTACAGCGCTGCATGACGGAATAAATGTCAGTCAAAGTAACCCAGCGCTGAATACTGAAAAATGGCCTGGATGGGAAGGGGGTTTAACACCGCGGATGTCAACTGGTTAAAGGTGGTTATACACCTTACAGCCATTGTACAACTTTTTTGTCCCAACGTCGCACCCTTATTCAATTTTTCGTTCAAACAGCCCCTCATGCACAGACCAATGTAGTTCACAATTAACGTCCGTCAGCACCACTAACCGGCCGATTTTAGCCGATTGAACAACCAAATTTTCTTTAAAGGAGAACTATGAGGTGGGTGATTTTCACTCAACCTCACAGTTCGAGCCGACGTGTGACAATGAAACTGTCACACGTCGGCTCAATAGATCGGGAAATGAGTGAACGCATACCATCGCTCGCTCACTTCTCGATCCTGTCCCTGCAGAGAGCCGTGACTGTCACTCACGGCTCCCTGCAGGGATTCCCCCCTCCCCTGTACGATCCTCCAGCGCTGACTGGTGAAACGGACAGGGGAGGGGTGGGTACAGCTGGCTCTGCCTCTAGATAGGCAGAGCCAGCTGTCAAAAATGCAGCTGGGTGGATCTCGACAGTTTTGTCGGGATCCGTCCCGGCTGCGGCGGTCTTAGTATACCGCGAGCTGAGGTTTATGTCCTCCCATGACCCTTAGGAGAACTATGAGGAAAAGCACTGACCCCATAATTCTCAAACTGGCATTCATCAAAAGTTGGCCACTACTGTGTGTTTGTGATTGACTGTGGTAGAGGCATCCCATTGTGAGATTCTTCTAGGACTGAACAGCAATGCTCACTGTAAAGTTCTGCAGGATAAGTGACTGATATAGAAATATTGTAAATTGTGTTCATCTGATGGGTAATCCAATGTAGTGAGCTATTACAGCGCATGGATAATGTCCGAAGGAGACATGCACTATGGCTGGTTTATATCTCTTGTCGGTCCATGCTTTTTTTTTTTATGGTTCAGTGTCATTCCTGGACGTCCTCTTTTCCTTAATCGCATTGTGTGTTCATTTCTGATGTATAATAACTTGCGTTTAATCGTGGCTATAATGCATAAATTACACCTTTTTTTTAAAATCAATATTAAAACATACTGATTTATGAAATGAGAGACATTTTGCACCATTTCATGTGCATACATGTATTAAACACTGCAGACATAAACAATCCTTTGATGTGAAGTTGTAGGAAAAAAGGAGACTAATGAAATGTTTTTGATGTAGTATTCTTGCAATAGACAGAAATATCTAAGCTCACCACAAAGATTACCACGTACCACATAATGTCTGCATCTGGTCTGTGATGCTCATTTTAATTTGTAAAACATTTTTTTCCCCAGCTTGAAACACCATGGCTGGGGTGTTTCCGTACAGACCTGGGGTTCCCCCCATGCCTGGCCCACCACCGGTAGCACCAGATTACATGTCTGAAGACAAGTTACAGGAGAAAGGTGAGTTACTTTTAAGTTACCCAATATTATTATAGTTGTCTCACCTTACTAAACTACAGGTAAATTAAATATTTAAAGTGTCAATGCTTCTAAATGTAATGGAAATATCTTCTGTGGGTAATGTGGAAGCTACTGTTTCTGATGACATTCTGAAAATGCAATACTTTAAGTTTGCTCAAATGCAAGCATGCAGCTAGTGAGGTCATAGTAAAATCTGAAATCATGTTTGACATACTTGTTCTAGGTAAGGGGCATTTTCAGTAGATGAGGTCATCAATGCCAGGATGCATATCTTCTCAGGATAGTTCATTTAAATTCCTTTTTAAACTTGTTGGCACAAAAATATGTTATTAGGTTGTCTTTAATATTTTATTTTCCACTTGCCAACAGCTCGGAAATGGCAACAGCTGCAGGCCAAACGTTATGCAGAGAAAAGGAAGTTTGGCTTTGTGGATGCTCAGAAAGAGGACATGCCCCCAGAGCATGTGCGCAAAATTATCCGTGACCATGGTGATATGACCAACAGGAAGTTCCGCCATGATAAGAGGGTCTACCTTGGGTAAGTCTATATTTGGTTATAAGAACTTTTGATGACACATAGTCCTGCAATTACATATGTATCCTTTGCCATATTACATTGCAGTTGTTATAGAAATTGTTGTTTGTTTGGTTTTCAGGGCCCTGAAGTACATGCCACACGCAGTGCTGAAATTACTGGAAAATATGCCCATGCCTTGGGAGCAAATTAGAGATGTGCCTGTGTTGTATCATATTACCGGAGCCATTTCCTTCGTCAATGAGATCCCTTGGGTTATTGAGCCTGTTTACATAGCACAATGGGGGTAAGAAAAACTTTACTCTCAATGAGTGGTAGCAACATTAGCGATAAACTGTTTAAAATTAACTCCGTTACAAAAACTAGAGGCCATCACCTAAAATTGATGGAAAAAAAATTCCAGCACAAGGGGCGAAGGGGGTTCTTCACAGTAAGATCAGTTAGGGTCTGGAACTCACTGCCACAGGCGGTGATTTCAGCAAATAATGTGGAATTGTTCAAGAAACTTTTGGACGATTTCTTAAGGGACCGTAATATACAGGGGTACGGGTACTCCTAGAATGAGATCCTAATAGGTTGGACTTGATGGACTAATGTCTTTATTCAACCTCAAATACTATGTAACTATGTAACTATGTTAATTTTTGCATTCGTATGCACTGCTCAGTTTTCAGTGGTGAGTGTATAATGTTTATGAAAAAAAAACAGCCACTTAAGGATATAAAAGTGGGCACACTCTGAGGTCCCCACAAATATCCACATTTGACCAATTGTCGACTGGTCTGACAGACTAAGCCCTGTCGCTTCCTGGTAGTGTTGGAGCTTCCAAAATGGTTGCCGAGGGACACTAAAACACAAAAAAAATGATATGAAGTTGCACACATCTTTAGAAGCTTTCAAAGTGTATTCCTAGACAAAACCTTCTTTCTATTGGGAAGATTCACCACCACTGAGACACAAAGTAACTGGAAATCCAGAATTTTCAAGTTGTCCCCAAAATAAAGGAGAAATCTTCCAATGGGGATACTTATCCCAGGGACATCTACCTGAGGGGGATTCCCCTCCCTTTGGGATATTTCCCTAACTTTCTGTTGCGTCTTCCCCAGTGGTACACAAACGGCAAATAATAAACTGGCAGTTTTTAAACCTTTCTTACTCTATCCAAAACGAAAAAAAAAAATGTTTTGTGTATACATACACTGTAACACTATTTGCCTCCCCCATGACTCAGTCACCTCCTCTTCTCGGCATCACCCAGAGTCCTGGTGAGCGCAGACTGACCTTTCGGGGACCCTCAGCCTCCCCCATGTCTTGGCCTCTTCCCCGGGCTGCTCATAGTGGACCGTGGCTAGGCTGAATAGAAATGTACAACCAATGGAAGTAGTGTGTGCTTTGTGTGTGCAGTGAGGAGTCAGTGACTCCCGCCTCAGAACGCAAGGAGGCTTCCACTATGTGATCCAGTGCGTTCCGGCCACTAACTTTGCCGGAATGCACTGAACATAGTGTGAACCGGCCCTAAAGACTGTGAAGCCCGTGACACACTGCACACGGAGCCGCGCAAAGGAAAGCGGTGGTGCAGTGTGTCTAGTAATATCCTCTGAATATCCTTAAATCGGCGAACTAACCTATTTATGAAAATAATCGTTAGTTGCAGCCCTGATGACTCCCTACTTTAGCCTGTTTTAACCAAATTCAACTCTCCATACAGGTCAATGTGGATCATGATGAGGAGAGAAAAGAGAGACAGACGTCATTTCAAACGCATGAGGTTCCCTCCCTTTGATGATGAAGAACCACCTCTGGATTATGCTGATAACATTCTTGATGTGGAGCCCCTGGAGGCTATTCAGTTGGAGTTGGACAATGAAGAAGATGCTCCAGTCATGGACTGGTTCTATGATCACCAGCCACTTAGAGACAACAGAAAGTAAGATTTCCTGCACTTTTTATATTTTTTGCTTTCCCAGGTTCCTCCTTCCCCCTTCAATATGCCAATGAAAATATCAAATAAAACCTTGTGTTCTCATTACTTCCCTTATTGTTATATTGCCACTAGGTCTCTGTGTGGTCTTTGCTCTATGCAATGCAGGCAAATGGCTGGTGGGAGGGGCCAGCTGGTGATGTACACAGCTACCTGACAACACAAAGCTGTGATATCGCCCTCATATGTGATGGTGGTCCTCCTAGATTGAAAAAACTGGTGGGACAGTAAGACTGGGGAGGAAAGAGCTAGATGATGGATATCCTAAGAGGTGGACCCTATCTGCTTCGCTGCAGCATCTAATGCATACTGTGGGCAGCTATTAATGCTCAGTGTTAAAGTAAAATCAGAGTAAGCAAGTTCAGTATAAGAGGAGCCTGTACACGGGTGCCAGACCGAAGGCAAGGCTGCAGTTCAGCTTTAACTAAACCTTTAGGCTCCTTTCACACGAAGGATCCAATCAGATCCGCCTGTCTGTTTTTTCAGGCAGATCTGATACAAAGGCAATGTTAGGCCAGCGTACGTCTGTTTCAATCCGATTACCTCAGATTAAAACAAAAAATGGAAAAGAGTTCATTTTTGCAGACCTGATTGTGACAGGTTAGAGGTAAAAGGATGTACACAAACGCATGTCAGTTTACATCCCCATAGACCTAACCTTGGTCAGCTGAGTTCATTTTTTTTCCCCCATTGCAAGATGGAGGAAAAAAACCTGAAAAGTCACAGATGCCACAAAAGTGACATCCATTCAGTGCTGATCACAGCAGTAAGGGGCCTATTCTTTGCAATGGTTTTATTATGACTTAATTGTGTCTAAACCATGTTTTTATGTAAGCTTTGTGATCTCTTTGTAGATATGTGAATGGAACAACGTACCAACGCTGGCAGTTCACACTTCCCATGATGTCTACATTGTACCGACTTGCCAATCAGCTCCTAACAGATCTAGTTGATGACAACTACTTTTACCTGTTTGATTTGAAAGCTTTTTTCACATCTAAGGCTTTAAACATGGCAATTCCAGGCGGACCAAAATTTGAGCCATTGGTTCGCGACATAAATTTGCAGTAAGTTTGAAACACATACTCTTAACTCCGATTTTTGTTACCAGCAGTTGTCTGTTGAATTAATTCACTGATGGCACTTATTTTTTTTCTTTCTTTAGGGACGAAGATTGGAATGAGTTCAATGACATTAACAAAATCATTATTCGCCAGCCAATTCGCACAGAGTACAAGATCGCATTTCCATATCTGTACAACAATCTCCCTCATCATGTACATCTGACATGGTAAGGAATGGGGCAGATTTTGTGATAACACTGCTATATATAGCGATTCGATTACCATTTCATTACAATTTTACATATTCTTACAGGTACCATACGCCAAATGTGGTTTTCATTAAAACAGAGGATCCTGATCTGCCAGCTTTTTACTTTGATCCTCTGATCAACCCCATTTCACACAGACATTCTGTAAAGGTGAGTGCTATATTATGTCTTACCTTTTATCCGTTAATTAAAACTTACAATTGTAATGTTTGAAATTGAGTAAAGATTGGATCATTGATTCGCTTAGTGAACTGCAATTAACATTGCAGTTCTGATTTGAACAATTTATCTTAATGCAGTGTCTTATGTTGACTCAATTGTGATAAAGTTTGTGCACCCTTAGGAATGTTCTAAGGTTATGCATAACTGCCTCCCTAAATTGCAATGTGATTTTCATCCATAATACACAAGGACACCCTTTCTTGCCCAATCTGAAACTAATAAATCATGTTAAACATTTTTTTTTATTTCATTTTTTAAATGAGTTACTTGCTAAATATTTGAGCCATTTATTTTCAACATTGTAATTCACTGTTTTACACCTACACTGTGGCTTTATTCATAGAGAAGGGTTTTAAGATCTTTGTGTATTCTTATTAAATGAACTCTTGTTTAGTATGATTTAACATAATGTAATTTTACCCTCTTTAGAGTCAGGAGCCTTTGCCAGATGATGATGAAGAGTTTGAGTTAGCAGAATATGTTGAACCGTTCCTCAAGGATACTCCTCTATATTCAGACAACACAGCCAATGGCATAGCCCTGCTTTGGGGGCCTCGCCCGTTCAATCTGAGGTCTGGCAGAACACGAAGGGCTGTTGACATTCCTCTGGTAAAGAACTGGTAAGTGTTTGCCATGGCATTCAGACACAATAATACAGTTTGTAGTTGTGTTTCTTAAATAGTCACATCTGATTTGTCATAGGTACCGGGAGCATTGTCCAGCTGGTCAGCCTGTTAAAGTTCGTGTCTCCTATCAGAAACTACTGAAATACTATGTCCTTAATGCTCTTAAACATAGACCACCTAAGGCCCAGAAAAAGAGGTACGTGATTTGCCATAGGTGTCTGGGTTTTTTTAAGGTGTGTGTTTTTTGTTTTTTTTCTTCCCCCAATATCTAAATGGCTTATTTGTTTATCTAGGTATCTCTTCCGCTCATTCAAAGCTACCAAGTTCTTCCAGTCCACTAAGCTGGACTGGGTCGAGGTTGGACTTCAGGTTTGTCGCCAGGGCTACAACATGCTGAACTTGCTGATCCACAGAAAGAACTTGAACTATCTTCACTTGGACTACAATTTCAATCTGAAACCTGTGAAAACACTGACCACCAAGGTATAACTACATACAATTATCAATCTGAGCCTCCGTATGTATGAACTGTGGGCTTTACAAGGCATCATCAAGCTAGCTACGGTTTTCTAGTTTAAGGCTAAAATTCTTTAGATCTAAAGATTTAAGTAATAGTAAGAAGCATGCGTGGCCTTTTTTTTTTTTTTAACTGAAGGCAACCCACAACTTGCAATGTATTCCTAGACAAAACCTTCTTTCTATTGGGAAGATTCACCACCACTGAGACACAAAGTAACTGGAAATCCAGAATTTTCAAGTTGTCCCCAAAATAAAGGAGAAATCTTCCAATGGGGATACTTATCCCAGGGACATCTACCTGAGGGGGATTCCCCTCCCTTTGGGATATTTCCCTAACTTTCTGTTGCGTCTTCCCCAGTGGTACACAAACGGCAAATAATAAACTGGCAGTTTTTAAACCTTTCTTACTCTATCCAAAACGAAAAAAAAAAATGTTTTGTGTATACATACACTGTAACACTATTTGCCTCCCCCATGACTCAGTCACCTCCTCTTCTCGGCATCACCCAGAGTCCTGGTGAGCGCAGACTGACCTTTCGGGGACCCTCAGCCTCCCCCATGTCTTGGCCTCTTCCCCGGGCTGCTCATAGTGGACCGTGGCTAGGCTGAATAGAAATGTACAACCAATGGAAGTAGTGTGTGCTTTGTGTGTGCAGTGAGGAGTCAGTGACTCCCGCCTCAGAACGCAAGGAGGCTTCCACTATGTGATCCAGTGCGTTCCGGCCACTAACTTTGCCGGAATGCACTGAACATAGTGTGAACCGGCCCTAAAGACTGTGAAGCCCGTGACACACTGCACACGGAGCCGCGCAAAGGAAAGCGGTGGTGCAGTGTGTCTAGTAATATCCTCTGAATATCCTTAAATCGGCGAACTAACCTATTTATGAAAATAATCGTTAGTTGCAGCCCTGATGACTCCCTACTTTAGCCTGTTTTAACCAAATTCAACTCTCCATACAGGTCAATGTGGATCATGATGAGGAGAGAAAAGAGAGACAGACGTCATTTCAAACGCATGAGGTTCCCTCCCTTTGATGATGAAGAACCACCTCTGGATTATGCTGATAACATTCTTGATGTGGAGCCCCTGGAGGCTATTCAGTTGGAGTTGGACAATGAAGAAGATGCTCCAGTCATGGACTGGTTCTATGATCACCAGCCACTTAGAGACAACAGAAAGTAAGATTTCCTGCACTTTTTATATTTTTTGCTTTCCCAGGTTCCTCCTTCCCCCTTCAATATGCCAATGAAAATATCAAATAAAACCTTGTGTTCTCATTACTTCCCTTATTGTTATATTGCCACTAGGTCTCTGTGTGGTCTTTGCTCTATGCAATGCAGGCAAATGGCTGGTGGGAGGGGCCAGCTGGTGATGTACACAGCTACCTGACAACACAAAGCTGTGATATCGCCCTCATATGTGATGGTGGTCCTCCTAGATTGAAAAAACTGGTGGGACAGTAAGACTGGGGAGGAAAGAGCTAGATGATGGATATCCTAAGAGGTGGACCCTATCTGCTTCGCTGCAGCATCTAATGCATACTGTGGGCAGCTATTAATGCTCAGTGTTAAAGTAAAATCAGAGTAAGCAAGTTCAGTATAAGAGGAGCCTGTACACGGGTGCCAGACCGAAGGCAAGGCTGCAGTTCAGCTTTAACTAAACCTTTAGGCTCCTTTCACACGAAGGATCCAATCAGATCCGCCTGTCTGTTTTTTCAGGCAGATCTGATACAAAGGCAATGTTAGGCCAGCGTACGTCTGTTTCAATCCGATTACCTCAGATTAAAACAAAAAATGGAAAAGAGTTCATTTTTGCAGACCTGATTGTGACAGGTTAGAGGTAAAAGGATGTACACAAACGCATGTCAGTTTACATCCCCATAGACCTAACCTTGGTCAGCTGAGTTCATTTTTTTTCCCCCATTGCAAGATGGAGGAAAAAAACCTGAAAAGTCACAGATGCCACAAAAGTGACATCCATTCAGTGCTGATCACAGCAGTAAGGGGCCTATTCTTTGCAATGGTTTTATTATGACTTAATTGTGTCTAAACCATGTTTTTATGTAAGCTTTGTGATCTCTTTGTAGATATGTGAATGGAACAACGTACCAACGCTGGCAGTTCACACTTCCCATGATGTCTACATTGTACCGACTTGCCAATCAGCTCCTAACAGATCTAGTTGATGACAACTACTTTTACCTGTTTGATTTGAAAGCTTTTTTCACATCTAAGGCTTTAAACATGGCAATTCCAGGCGGACCAAAATTTGAGCCATTGGTTCGCGACATAAATTTGCAGTAAGTTTGAAACACATACTCTTAACTCCGATTTTTGTTACCAGCAGTTGTCTGTTGAATTAATTCACTGATGGCACTTATTTTTTTTCTTTCTTTAGGGACGAAGATTGGAATGAGTTCAATGACATTAACAAAATCATTATTCGCCAGCCAATTCGCACAGAGTACAAGATCGCATTTCCATATCTGTACAACAATCTCCCTCATCATGTACATCTGACATGGTAAGGAATGGGGCAGATTTTGTGATAACACTGCTATATATAGCGATTCGATTACCATTTCATTACAATTTTACATATTCTTACAGGTACCATACGCCAAATGTGGTTTTCATTAAAACAGAGGATCCTGATCTGCCAGCTTTTTACTTTGATCCTCTGATCAACCCCATTTCACACAGACATTCTGTAAAGGTGAGTGCTATATTATGTCTTACCTTTTATCCGTTAATTAAAACTTACAATTGTAATGTTTGAAATTGAGTAAAGATTGGATCATTGATTCGCTTAGTGAACTGCAATTAACATTGCAGTTCTGATTTGAACAATTTATCTTAATGCAGTGTCTTATGTTGACTCAATTGTGATAAAGTTTGTGCACCCTTAGGAATGTTCTAAGGTTATGCATAACTGCCTCCCTAAATTGCAATGTGATTTTCATCCATAATACACAAGGACACCCTTTCTTGCCCAATCTGAAACTAATAAATCATGTTAAACATTTTTTTTTATTTCATTTTTTAAATGAGTTACTTGCTAAATATTTGAGCCATTTATTTTCAACATTGTAATTCACTGTTTTACACCTACACTGTGGCTTTATTCATAGAGAAGGGTTTTAAGATCTTTGTGTATTCTTATTAAATGAACTCTTGTTTAGTATGATTTAACATAATGTAATTTTACCCTCTTTAGAGTCAGGAGCCTTTGCCAGATGATGATGAAGAGTTTGAGTTAGCAGAATATGTTGAACCGTTCCTCAAGGATACTCCTCTATATTCAGACAACACAGCCAATGGCATAGCCCTGCTTTGGGGGCCTCGCCCGTTCAATCTGAGGTCTGGCAGAACACGAAGGGCTGTTGACATTCCTCTGGTAAAGAACTGGTAAGTGTTTGCCATGGCATTCAGACACAATAATACAGTTTGTAGTTGTGTTTCTTAAATAGTCACATCTGATTTGTCATAGGTACCGGGAGCATTGTCCAGCTGGTCAGACTGTTAAAGTTCGTGTCTCCTATCAGAAACTACTGAAATACTATGTCCTTAATGCTCTTAAACATAGACCACCTAAGGCCCAGAAAAAGAGGTACGTGATTTGCCATAGGTGTCTGGGTTTTTTTAAGGTGTGTGTTTTTTGTTTTTTTTCTTCCCCCAATATCTAAATGGCTTATTTGTTTATCTAGGTATCTCTTCCGCTCATTCAAAGCTACCAAGTTCTTCCAGTCCACTAAGCTGGACTGGGTCGAGGTTGGACTTCAGGTTTGTCGCCAGGGCTACAACATGCTGAACTTGCTGATCCACAGAAAGAACTTGAACTATCTTCACTTGGACTACAATTTCAATCTGAAACCTGTGAAAACACTGACCACCAAGGTATAACTACATACAATTATCAATCTGAGCCTCCGTATGTATGAACTGTGGGCTTTACAAGGCATCATCAAGCTAGCTACGGTTTTCTAGTTTAAGGCTAAAATTCTTTAGATCTAAAGATTTAAGTAATAGTAAAAAAGTAAGAAGCAGGCGTTGCCTTTTTTTTTTTTTTTTTAACTGAAGGCAAGCCAACAATTGCATAGTTCAGTACACTTTTGTGAATTGTTTTTTTCTGACAAAGGATTTTTTTAAGTTGGTCGTGTGATTCCATACATACATCTGCCAAACAGGATAGCCAGATCCTGGTGTTCCACTACAGTCACCACACTTTTTGCTCCAGTACATGCTCCACATGCAGTCAGCACATGAAGCTAATCATGATATGATGCAGTGTACAAGTCCTGCCCCCCAGTCTCCCAGTTTGAGCTCTGTTAGGGGAAAGCATTGATGACTTTAATGAATACTCAATCATGTCAATTGCTGGAGTTGAATTTGTGTGCCTCAATTTAGCAACTTGTTTGTGACAGCACATACTTTATATGTGGGCAACCTATTGCTTTCCAGCTGTTGTAGAACTAGAATTCTCAGCTTGCCTTGTACTATTCTGGCAATTTTAGAACATGCTTGTTGTGACGAAAACTGAACAGTTAACACACTTATGCTAGGAGGAGCAAGGAGGCTGTCATTGCTGTTGCTTGGCTTTGCTGACTTGGCTACTAACCTGTAACAAGCATGCAGGGTACGAGTCCTTACTTGCTGTGATCCATGCTTATTACAGGCCCATGATTTACAATGTGTTGACATCAGAGGAGCATTACTGCCAGGTAACCAGCGTTTTTAGAAAGAAGTCAGCAATGACCGCTTCTAGGTTTCTTTTTAGCACAGGTTTCTAGTTTACACTTTGTCATAATAAACATATTGTGTTTTTCTTATCAAGCTGCTGAGTGACTGCTGTATTTCTTTTATTTACTCATTCTCCTATTTCTTCATACAGGAACGTAAGAAGTCTCGGTTTGGCAATGCCTTCCATCTGTGCCGAGAAGTTCTTCGTCTGACTAAACTGGTGGTGGATAGCCATGTGCAGTATAGGCTTGGTAACGTGGATGCTTTCCAGGTAGACAAATTGTCCACATAAATGGGTTTAACCTTTTGGGATTTTTTTTTTTATGATGTCTTTTATAAACACTGTTCTAAGTTAATACAAATTTCGTAAAGGTTGAAATGTGCATAAACTCTTCATAGAGTAATATGGCTTTATGAATTAACTAGTGTGTTTTTTGTGGGTTTTTTTAAGTTGTCTGATGGACTCCAGTACATCTTTGCTCATGTGGGCCAGCTGACTGGCATGTACAGATACAAGTACAAACTCATGAGACAGATTCGAATGTGCAAGGACTTGAAACACCTTATCTACTACAGGTTCAATACAGTGAGTGCAGTTTTTGCTTGAATTCATTTTGACTCCTGTGTTAAGGGCTGCAAGTAAGTTTTGTTTTTTTTCCCTTTTGCCCTGAATTAGGGTCCAGTAGGAAAAGGACCAGGTTGTGGCTTTTGGGCAGCTGGCTGGAGAGTTTGGCTCTTCTTTATGCGTGGCATAACCCCATTGCTGGAGAGATGGCTTGGAAATCTGCTGGCTAGACAGTTTGAAGGTTGGTAATCTTTTGCATCTCACTGCAGCAGCAGGACTTGTATTATAGGAATTTTACTTGTTCTGGGTCCTTATGTTTGTACTCTCGTCCTCCCTCAGGTCGTCATTCCAAGGGGGTTGCGAAAACGGTGACCAAGCAGAGAGTGGAGTCTCACTTTGATCTAGAGCTGAGAGCAGCTGTCATGCATGACATTTTGGACATGATGCCAGAAGGTATCAAGCAGAACAAAGCTAGGACCATCTTGCAGCACTTGAGTGAAGCCTGGAGATGCTGGAAAGCAAACATTCCCTGGAAGGTGAGAGCCGAAAAACCGCATCCTATAATATTTCTTAAATCTGAATCTTACTAGCTTGAAATAGTGTGGGTTTTTTTTTTGTTTCTTGTATTAGAATTCATTCTTAAACATAAGTCTTATCTTCAGTGTAAGTGCATTATTTTAAAGTTTTAATTTGTTTTTGTTTTTTTAGGTACCAGGCCTTCCTACGCCCATTGAAAACATGATACTCCGATATGTGAAAGCAAAGGCTGATTGGTGGACAAACACTGCTCATTACAACAGAGAGCGTATTCGCCGTGGCGCAACTGTGGACAAAACTGTGTGTAAGAAGAATCTGGGCCGTCTGACTCGTCTGTACCTGAAGGCTGAGCAAGAGAGGCAACACAACTACCTAAAGGTGAACATTTCATGTTGGAATTACTGACCTGAAAAAAACTGAATATTGCACTGAATGTCTGAATTTAGTTTGCTTCTTACCCAACTGCGTTTCATGGTTTATAGGATGGGCCTTACATCACTGCTGAAGAGGCTGTAGCAGTGTATACCACCACAGTGCACTGGCTGGAAAGCAGGAGGTTCTCTCCTATTCCATTCCCTCCTCTTTCCTACAAACATGATACTAAACTACTCATCCTGGCTCTTGAGAGACTGAAGGAAGCATACAGGTAATTTTATAATGCCCTTACTTAAAATAAAAAAAAAAAGTAACTTATTTAGCAACCTATCCCAATGAGTGGTGGTGTCGGAAACCAATCGTGTAGTAAAGTTTAAGCACTGACTAGTTGAAGCATAATTACTCTTATTGCTCATTTGAAGTGTTTATAAGCTCAATTCTAAAAGGTTTGTTTATTGGGAGCTCCAAACATTACTGGTAGGCCCCATTCGCGACATCGCGGCTATTTACCGCGCGATAGCGCTCTCCAATGCATGGCAATGGGGTTCTGTACGTCGCTGTCGTGCGTCGCTACAGCAGGACCCTTTTTGGAGCGGATTTTGCAGCGATTCTAGCTTGCTCAATGCAAGCATTTGCGCGACAAACGTGTGATATCGCGCAAATGCTTGCCTATGCTGGCCTAACAGATAAAATACCTTTGTTCATGTTTAAACTGAACAGTCATATGTCTTTGTGCTATTGTTTTTTACCTTTTATGCATGTCTATTGAAACATGATTCTTCTCTTAGTGTGAAGTCCCGTTTAAATCAGTCTCAGAGAGAAGAGTTGGGTTTGATTGAACAAGCGTATGACAATCCTCACGAAGCATTGTCCAGAATCAAGCGTCACTTGCTCACTCAAAGAGCTTTCAAGGAGGTAATGAGCAGTTTAATATCTTTGTAGTTTTAGATGTTTGATTTTGTGAAGACTTGAGAATTGCAAGTTTGACATGTCACTGATTTTTGTTGTTTTTTTCAAGGTGGGTATTGAGTTTATGGATCTTTATAGTCACCTGGTCCCTGTCTATGATGTTGAGCCTCTTGAGAAGATCACTGATGCTTACCTGGATCAATATCTGTGGTATGAAGCAGACAAGAGGCGTCTCTTCCCTCCTTGGATCAAACCTGCCGACACAGAGCCACCTCCTTTGCTTGTGTACAAGTGGTGCCAAGGTAGGCTATAGACTTGTTTCTGCAATAGAACCACTGCAGGCAGCTTCTGAAAGTTTTCAACATTTTTATTTGAAGAACCTATTGGGTTCTGGTTCACTGGATGTTCACGAGGTGCCTTTGCAGAGTGAAATAGCAGAAGCTTTCTTTGTTTCTAAAGCGTGCTAAACTGCTTAATATGTCAGGTTACAAATCCTATACAAATTGTAACTGTGTTTTATTAACCTGATCATGAAAATTCTAAATGTGTACCTTCTCCTAAACCAATTAACTGGACAATAGCATGATCCACCAATTTAAATTATTTATGGAAAACGAAATCATTTAACAACAATTAAAAAAAAATTAATTTTGATTTACTGATGACCTTCAGTTGGTCTAAAAAATGGGTTATTAATAGTATAACGTCGTTATTACTATAGGTTAAGCATGCATTTTTCTTATAGGACTGTGTAGTGCATAGTGTGTGATATTTAGAGTGCATAGCTGCACAACATGTACTGTATATGTTAGTGAGAGAGGGAGTGTGTGACAGGGCTGGTCTTTGTAACCCCAATCTTGGTGAGATCTCTAGGTGGTAATCTACAGTCTTAAGCTTTGTTTGTTACTTGGCTGAAAATATGTATTTGTAGCATTTGTAGGTAATATTTTACTGACTCTTCATGAGTTTCTTCCAATTTGTGTACTGTCTCCACAAAATTGTCTTTGGACAAAGTAGGAGAGGGGATGAAGAGCTGGAGTACCATGACATGGCAGAAACAGACATTTGCCTCCACTTTCCCTACTGCAACTGTTAGATTATGCAGCCCAGGATTCTCCTAGTTCTCTGTAAAATGCTACCTGGTGGGGAGAGTTGGAAATCTCAGCTGTAGGAGTCCCTGAGAGGCACAAATGAAACCTAGTGTTTGCTTGGGCTATCAGTGCATGCATAATTAAAATATCCATTGCTTGGAAAACTGACACTTTTTTTTTTTTTGCCTGTTGCAGGTATCAACAACCTACAGGATGTGTGGGACACCACGGAAGGAGAATGCAATGTAATGCTTGAGTCTCGGTTTGAGAAAATGTATGAGAAGATCGACTTGACTCTGCTGAATCGTCTTCTGCGTCTAATTGTCGATCACAACATTGCCGATTACATGACAGCTAAAAACAACGTTGTCATCAATTACAAAGTATGTGAAGGCTAAAATATATGTATTCTATAGCTGAGCTAGTGCACATTGTATGTACTGTGTGTAATAAAAAAATATATAAATATAATCTGACCCATAGACACATATTTGGAAATATCTGTAGGTACCTTTTTTAGTGTCACTAACTTATGAAAAAAATATTGTTAAAGGCAACCAATATAGCACACACTCAGTTTCCAATGTTTACCTCTCTCTTGTAGGACATGAATCACACCAACTCCTATGGCATTATTCGTGGACTCCAGTTTGCTTCTTTCATTGTTCAGTACTACGGTTTGGTGATGGACCTGTTAGTTCTTGGTTTGCACAGAGCCAGTGAGATGGCTGGCCCACCTCAAATGCCAAATGATTTCTTGAGTTTCCAGGATGTGGCCACAGAAGCCGCTCACCCCATCCGCCTGTATTGCAGATACATTGATCGCATCCACATTTTTTTCAGGTATGTTACATCTGAGCAGTTTAACCAGCACATTTTCTAAACATTCTATGTCTATGATCACACTGTTGAGATGTTAATTTTTGTTTCTTGTAGATTTTCAGCAGATGATGCTCGAGATCTTATTCAGAGGTATCTTACAGAGCATCCAGATCCCAATAATGAGAACATTGTAGGGTACAACAATAAAAAGTGTTGGCCACGAGACGCCAGAATGAGACTTATGAAGCATGATGTTAATCTGTAAGTATATCTTTCTTTCCAGATAAAAGCCATTGTAGTGATGTAAGTTTTACCACGTGGGAAGAAAATGTCCCTATTTTGACCAGCTGTGTACCATTTCTAGGGCTCAAGTAGTAGACATGCAGCATTTTGTAATTAAACACATTACTACTCATAACATGAGTTGCAGTGCAAAAGGTTGTGCTTGATTTACTTTCCCTGCTTTGATAATGGACCTGTTTCAGGAAATAATAAAAGTAGGATAAACTGCCTCTCCACACATCATAAGTGAATAGGAATCTTCGTACTTTTATAGTGCACTTCAAATGCAGGAAAACTTGTCTGCATGAGCCTTATAATTTCCGATGTGTATGTAATAAAAATTAAGTATTCTAATCCGGTGTTCGTTATGCTAAATATTATATTAAACACAGTTTTAAAGTGTAGATGAGTTTGCTACTTCCAGACTATTTGTTAATATTTTTTTTCTTCCTAGTGGCCGTGCTGTGTTTTGGGACATTAAAAACCGTCTTCCACGTTCTGTCACAACTGTACAGTGGGAGAACAGCTTTGTGTCTGTGTACAGTAAAGACAACCCCAACCTGCTCTTCAACATGTGTGGTTTTGAGTGCAGAATTCTGCCCAAGTGCCGTACAAGCTATGAGGAATTCACTCATAAAGACGGAGTCTGGAACCTGCAGAATGAGGTTTGCTTTACATAGTGAATGAGGGACTGTATATCTTTGGTCATTTTATTTTAAAGGGAAATGAAGATCTAAAATCAACAGCTTCCAGGTTAAGCAGCTAGACAAAGCAGCCTTAACAGATCTATGCATATTGGTTTTCATTTGCTTTTCTAACATTGTGGAATTGTTTCAGCAGTTTGGATTATTTTTTTTATTTCATTACATAAAACTTGTTCAGGGCTCTTCTAACCACCAGGTGGCATACATGTTTGTTGGCTCTTCTAACCACCAGGTGGCATACATGTTTGTTGGCTCTTCTATCCACCAGGTGGCATACATGTCTGTTGGCTCTTCTATCCACCAGGTGGCATACATGTCTGTTGGCTCTTCTAACCACCAGGTGGCATACATGTTTGTTGGCTCTTCTAACCACCAGGTGGCATACATGTCTGTTGGCTCTTCTATCCACCAGGTGGCATACATGTCTGTTGGCTCTTCTAACCACCCGGTGGCATACATGTCTGTTGGCTCTTCTATCCACCAGGTGGCATACATGTTTGTTGGCTCTTCTAACCACCAGGTGGCATACATGTCTGTTGGCTCTTCTATCCACCAGGTGGCATCTATCCACCAGGTGGCATACATGTCTGTTGGCTCTTCTATCCACCAGGTGGCATACATGTCTGTTGGCTCTTCTATCCACCAGGTGGCATACATGT